>NC_069502.1:122868292-122998292 GCF_027579735.1 Bombina bombina | reverse complement strand
TTTGTTGAAAACATAATGTACAACTGTATTCTCTGTACTACTGTTATAAAAACTAAATTAAAACAATTTTAAACAACTTTCTAATTTACTTCTATTATCTAATGTGCTTCATTCTCTTGATATCCTTGCTGAAATAATATCTAGATAGGCTCAGTAACTGTTGATTGGTGGCTGCACATAGCTGACTCGTGTGATTGGCTAACCCATGTCCATTGCTATTTCTTCAACAAAGGATATCTAAAGAATAAAGCAAATTAGATAGAAGTAAATTAGAATGTTGTTTACAATTGTATTCTCTGAATCATAAAAGAAAATTCTTGGGTTTAATGTCCCTTTAATTTGTCAATATTTAAACAGCTAACAAAACTTTAAAAAATTAACCTATATGTTATTTTCAGACTAATCTTTTATTTACATCATTCTATCTAGCCTTTATTTAATATTTAATGTCCCTTTAAAAAGCATTGTAAGTATAAAATATTTAACATATAACAAAATAATAATCTTCACCACATACAGCTTATTTAGAATAGGCTGCAACTTGTGTTTCTTCATTTTATATTTTAAGATTACTGTTTCAACCCTACAAATGCATCTATTTTCAAACTGTTAAAATCCAAACTGTTTATTTTAATAAAACCTCTAAAAGGGGCACTAAACCCAAAAATTTTCTTTCATGATTCAGCTAGAGAATACAATTTCAAACAACTTTCCAATTTACTTCTATTATCTAATTTGCTTCATTCTTCAGATATTCTTTGTTGAAGAAATAGTTGTGCACATGGGTGAGCCAATCAAACGAGGCATATATGTACAATCACCAATCAGCAACTACTGAGCCTATCTAGATATGCTTTTCAGCAGAGGATATCAAGAGAATGAAGCAATTTAGATAATAGAAGTAAATTAGAAAGTTGTTTGAAATCACATACTCTTTCTAAATCATGAAAGAAAAAATTTGGGTTTCATGACCCTTTAAGTTTATAGAAAAATGTTTAGCAGCTTGCATTTCACTTTCACTTCTTGTCTGCCACTAAATGTTGCAACACTTGCAGTCTTTTCTGATTTCTAAAGAGTTAAAGGGACATGAAACCCCCAAAAAATAATTCATGATTTAGGTAGAACATACAATTTTCCTGTTTACATATATTATCACATTTGCTTCATTCTCTTGGTATCATTTGTTGAAGGAGCAGCAATGCACTACTGGTTTCTAACTGAACACATGGGTGAGCCAATGACAGTCGGTTTATATATGCAGCCTCCAATCAGCAGCTAGAACATAGGTTCTTTGCTGCTCCAGAGCTTACCTAGATAAATCTTTCAGCAAATGATAACAAGAGAAGGAAGAAATTAAATAATTGAAGTAAATTGGAAAGTTGTTTAAAATTGTAAGCTCTGCCTTATGCTGGTTCACTCACTTGGATTTCTCTGGATTCATCACAAGTTCCATAATTGCACTTCTTTTCATGGATAAGTACATCACTTCACCATCCTTCACTTTAAAAAGTAATCCAGGCATGGCAACTAAGAATAGGGAACGCAGGAACAAGAATCCTACAGAGGCCGCCGCAGAAACCCACGCCGAAACCACCCCAACAAATTCTCAAAACCTCCTGATTACATTAGATGCTCAAGCCCTAGTATCTAGTATACTAGAAGCCATATCTCCTAAGTTTGATCTTTTAAAAAATGAAATTAAGCAAGATATTCAATTACTAACAACAGAGATAAGGCAATTTTCCAAAAGACTCCAGGGAGCAGAACTAAGAATTTCAGATTTAGAAGACGTAACAAATATTTATATTCCCAAGATTGAGGGCAATCAGAGTGAGATATCCAAAATTCAGACCAAGGTAGATGACCTAGAAAATAGATCGAGAAGGAATAACCTTAGAATTGTTGGATATCCAGAATCGCCCGATCAAGAAGATCTTATGAAATTCATGACACACACTCTGCCCCAAATGTTAAATATTCCCCCACTCCAGGTTCCTGTCCTAATTGAAAGAGTCCACAGATTGGGGAGATCCATGGACAGTTCCGCCAACTTGGCTAAACCAAGACCAATTATTGCAAGGTTCCTCAATTTCCAGGATAAAATGCTTTTTTACAACATTATCGCAAAAATCAACCTATTCTTCATAACGGCACTAAAATTCTGCTTTTTCAGGATTTCTCTGTTGAGACTTCCTCGAAAAGGAAGGAACTTTCCCCAATCTGTATTCGAATGTTAAAAGTCGGTTGGCAAGCTACCGTCATTTACCCGGCCAAACTTAAATTGGCACTTGGGGGCCAAATTTTCTTTTGTGATTCTGCAGAGGAGGCAGAGAAAAAGTTAGCTGAACATGGGATCAAATGACATTAAATCAGAGTTCAGTTAAACTATGGTCCCAAATATCATTTTGATGTCCGTAATAACCAAAGAAGCCCAAATAATGAAATTTTTTTTTTCTCTCCTCCCTCTTCTCCCCTCTCATTCATTTATCCCTCTTATTCTTCCGGGTAATAAGATATGAATAAAGATATTAGATTCACTTCCTGGAACATAGGGGGCATTGTCTCCCCTATTAAATGAAAAACGATTATAAGACATCTTCAGAGACTTAATACCTCTATTGCTTTACTGCAAGAAACACACTTAAACACAGAGGAATCGCTGAAGTTATAAACTTCTGGGGTAGCAGAGATACTGTTTACTCCCGCAAAATAGAAAAAAGTGTGTTGCTATATTTTTGGGGAAGAAATTATCTTATGTTAAATTATTAACAATAGCTGATCCTGATAGCAGATATTTAATTTTAAAATTGAAAATTGCAAATTCAATATATAACATCTGTAATCTCTACGCTCCTAATATAATTGATCTTGGTTTTTGGGATTCTCTCCAGGCAAAAATTTTACAGGTAGCAGAGGGTCACGTAATTTTAGCGGGAGATTTTAATATGTCCCCTCGATACCCCCTAGACAGGCTCAGACATGGAGTATCTTAAAAGAAAACGAAAAAAGATAACTTAGAAACAAAACTATTTAACTCCATTTTTCTAAATCTTGCAGTCAGAGATATATGGAGAGCACAGAACCCAGACACTAGGAACTACACCTGTTATTCAAAAGTATTTAAATCACTGTCAAGAATTGATTTCATGTTAACAAGTGATAGTCTCTATCATATTGGTGCTAAAGCGTCAATTTCAGAAATTTGTATCTCGGATCACGCCCCCATAATGCTGGATATCCCAAGTGTGAAGGCTTACCCAAGAGGGTCACGTTTTTTTTACCAAAAATATCTTAGCAAAAATTTAAAATTCAGAAATTAGTTAAAAGATAAAATAGAGGATTTTTTTCAATTTAACAGTGGCTCAGTTCCTAGTCTCCCGATCATCTGGGAGACGCGAAAGCAGTACTGATGGGAGACATTATAGCTTATATGGCAAAAGTTAAGCAAGACTCTCGATTAAAAGAGAGAGAGTTAATAGCCGCAGTAGTTAACGCATATAACAGACATTTATGTTCTCCTACTGAGGAAAACTGGAAAAGCTACATTAGCGCAAAGAAAGAACGAGATACCTTCTTAACCTCCAATACAATACACACAGACTTAAATTACCAAGTCAGATTATATAAATATGGTAATAAATCGGGAAAACTATTATCTAAGCTGGTGAAAAATTCCAGGCAATCTTCGACAATTGAATCCCTTCAGGTCAATAAGAAGCTACTCATTACACCCGAGGAAATCTCTGAATCCCTGTATCAGTACTATAAAACAATCTATTCCTCTCTTTCGCCGGATAGGGCTGCACGCGAGAAATTTTGGGAGGACACCCCTATCGCAAGATGTACTCCTGAATTTAATCTTACTTGAAACTCTCCAATATGAGAGATGGAAGTAAGCCAAGCTATTCAATCGCTAAAATTGGATAAAGCCCCAGGCCCGGACGCTTTACCAAATTAATTTTATAAGAATCTGGAGTCATTACTCACCCCTCACTTGACTAAACTCTTTAATTATTTTTACAGTGAGAATGCCCAAATTCCTGCTAACTTTGTAGCATTGCATACAATCCTTATACATAAGCCAGGTAAAGATCTGTGCAATAGAGAACCTTATAGGCCTATTGCTCTTCTAAACTCTGACGACAAGATATTCACTTCTATCTTGGCCAAGAGACTACAGGAGGGGCTCTCAGAGATTATCCACAGAGAGTGGGGTTTCTTCTCAATCGCACTTCAACATCTAAAATCAGACAACTCCTCTTGCTTATTGATTATTTTTAAAATACTGAGGGGAACTTATTGAAGGATTATCCGGATGCCGCAGTACTAGCAATCGACGCTGAGAAAGCGTTCGATCGCATCAGTCATGACTACCTGCTAGACACATTAGATCGGTTCGGGCTGAGGAATAACTTTTCGAATCTAGTGAAAAATATCTGTACCCATTCTTTCACCAGTTTAGTCATACAAGGGCAGGAGTCAAATAAAATTAGATTAGAAAAAGGTACCCGGCAAGGTTGTCCGCTCTCGCCGCTATTGTTTGACCTTGCAATTGAACCTTTAGCTGTTAAAATCAGACAACAGATCAAAGGCATCAAAATTTATAAAAAAGAGATGAAGATGGCTCTATACACAGATGACTTATTTATATACATGTCCAACACCTCTTCTAATATTCCAAAGCTCCTGGATATAATTTAATTATTTGGTCAATTTTCAGGGTATAAAGTGAACAATTTGGAATTGGAACTGTTTTGGCTAAGAAAAATAGAGAATTATTGTACAGATAATCCTTTCAAGACAGTCGCTAGTTCATTTAGATATCTAGGGATACAGGTACAGGTACAGGTACAGGTATTATAAAATCTTTTGAAGAGTTGAGACAAGAGTTTGACCTTAATAATCATGACTTTTTTGCATACCTGCAAGATAGACATTATGCCATGCAGCTAGCCAGTAAATTTTCCTGGAGATGGTCATGGGCAAGCTTGGTAACTGGCCAGTTTTGATTAAAGCAGGTCATCGCTCTATTTCTCCTTGGTACTCTTATCTCGTTGCATATAAGGGAGGATCTAATTTGGAAAACTTAGCTCAAAAATGGACAAATCTTACCTCCAGTAGCATTGATCAAGAGCTTCATGTGGCACGCTCCCTATCTTCACTTTTCTGTGCTACTATAGCTGAGACTTGGAGGGAGTCCCATATAAAACGAATACATCAAACTTATTACACCCCATATAGAGGCTATAGATGGTATAATAAAAACTTCAATAAATGCCGAAAATGCAGTTCACCAGCCGCAGATATAATACATATGATTTGGGCTTGTCCTAAATTACAGCAATTCTGGAGCAAAATAGAATTTTGGCTACTTAAAGTGCTGAAAATAACTCCCCTCGAGCTTACATTGACAGACATCATCTTTCTGATAAATAGCAACCTAGCTTCAGAAGATTACAGGTTGGTAAACTTAATTATTCTTGCAGCCAGGAATTTGATCTTTAAGAAATGGAAGAGCAAAATTTCACCCTCAATTCTGGAAGTAAAGAACTATCTTAAAAAACAATACTTAGTTGAACAGTTAGCTACAGATTTGAGCTCAGATTAAGAAATAATATTTTTTTTTAAAAATGGGCTAAATTTATTAAAATATTTTCACCTAGCGAAATCAGTTATTTAATATCACCATTTAGAAATACTAAATAGTTCTGCTAGGTATTTGGTAGCTAAGATTGAATACATATACTCTCTTCCCAAAGGAAGGGGGAGGGGAGTGAGGGTCCCCCTTTTTTTTTTCCCTTTTTTTTCTCCCTTATGTTTTCTGTTAATCTTTTACAGGACTAAGCACAGATTTTTGTGACAACCATATTATAAATTACTAGTTTTTTGTTGCTATCAGGTTATAACTATTAAACTCCCAACAATGTACAGTGGGGCAAAAAATTATTTAGTCAGCCACCAATTGTGCAAGTTCTCCCACTTAAGAAGATGAGAGAGGCCTGTAATTTTCACCATAGGTATACCTCAACTATAAGAGACAAAATGTGGAAACAAATCCAGACAATCACATTGTCTGATTTGGAAAGAATTAATTTGCAAATTATGGTGGAAAATAAGTATTTAGTCAATATCAAAAGTTCATCTCAATACTTTGTTATATATCCTTTGTTGGCAATGACAGAGGTCAAACGTTTTCTGTAAGTCTTCACAAGGTTGTCACACACTGTTGCTGGTATGTTGACCCATTCCTGCATGCAGATCTCATCTAGAGCAGTGATGTTTTGGGGCTGTCGCTGGGCAACACAGACTTTCAACTCCCTCCAAAGGTTTTCTATAGGGTTGAGATCTGGAGACTGGCTAGGCCACTCCAGGACCTTGAAATGCTTCTTACGAAGCCACTCCTTCATTGCCCGGGCGGTGTGTTTGGGATCATTGTCATGCTGAAAGACCCAGCCACGTTTCATCTTCAATGCCCTTGCTGATGGAAGGAGGTTTGCACTCAAAATCTCACAATACATGGCCCCATTCATTCTTTCATGTACACGAAAGAGTCATCCTGTTTCCTTTGCAGAGAAACAGCCCCAAAGCATGATGTTGCCACCCCCATGCTTCACAGTAGGTATGGTGTTCTTTGGTTGCAACTCAGCATTCTCTCTCCTCCAAACACGACGAGTTGTGTTTCTACCAAACAGTTCTACTTTGGTTTCATCTGACCATATGACATTCTCCCAATCCGCTTCTGGATCATCCAAATGCTCTCTAGCATACTTCAGACGGGCCCGGACATGTACTGGCTTAAGCAGGGGGACACGTCTGGCACTGCAGGATCTGAGTCCCTGGCGGCGTAGTGTGTTACTGATGGTAGCCTTTGTTACGTTGATCCCAGCTCTCTGCAGGTCATTCACTAGGTCTCCCCGTGTGGTTCTGGGATGTTTGCTCACCTTTCTTGTGATCATTTTGACCCCACGGGATGAGATCTTGCGTGGAGCCCCAGATTGAGGGAGATTATCAGTGGTCTTGTATGTCTTCCATTTTCTAATTATTGCTCCCACAGTTGATTTCTTCACACCAAGCTGCTTGCCTATTGCAGATTCAGTCTTCCCAGCCTGGTGCAGGTCTACAATTTTGTTTCTGGTGTCCTTCGACAGCTCTTTGGTCTTCACCACAGTGGAGTTTGGAATGTGACTGTTTGAGGTTGTGGTCAGGTGTCTTTTATACTGATAACAAGTTCAAACAGGTGCCACAAATACAGGTAATGAGTGGAGGACAGAGGAGCCTCTTAAAGAAGAAGATACAGGTCTGTGAGAGCCAGAAATCTTGCTTATTTGTAGGTGACCAAATACTTATTTTCCACCATAATATGCAAATAAATTCTTTCCAAATCAGACAATGTGATTGTCTGGATTTGTTTCCACATTTTGTCTCTCATAGTTGAGTTATTCCTATGATGAAAATGACAGGCCTCTCTCATCTTCTTAAGTGGGAGATCTTGCACAATTGGTGGCTGACTAAATACTTTTTTGCCCCACTGTATTCAGTAAAGCTTAAGAGCAGTTAGCTTAGGATACTTATTTAAATGATTGATTTTGTGATACTGATGCAATTTTCAGCTTCCCTTGGCTTACATGGACCAGTGTGAAATTAAGATTCTGCTGTTTTTTCAAGAAATTGTGTCTCTTATTTGAATTTCACTAGTACTTTTTCTTGCATTGTTGGTATAAAACAAAATAAAATATTATATAAAAAAAAAATTGTAAGCTCTGTCTAAATCATGAATGTCTAATTATTACTTTACAGTCCCTTTAAGATAGATTCGGGTAAATATGGAAATATAGAAAGGTAATCGAGTTATAGTTGATTTGCTGTAATAATCTGTTTTCAGAGTATTTTTTACTAGATTTGATCAAATCTTAGCTGATTTACTTCCTAAGAAATATATATTATTTTCAAAGATTAGCAATGACTGACATTGGTAAACAGTTTATTAAACTTTGAATTTTGTGTAACTTGAATATAATCATTACTAAAATAGAGGGTTTACATAAAACTTGACTAACCTGTGTATTTGTGTCTCCAAAAGGAATTTCCATTTCACAGTGCACAGATTTAGAGGCAGAGGAAATAACTTACAATAAGAGTGGACCTGAGATATGATTGGCCAGCTTTAACTATTGCATCCTGGTAGATGTAGTACCATCCTGTTTTATTGTCTATGGCTTTGGACTACAGCTGCCCATGCCTCAAGGGAGAGTCTAGTATAAAATAAACTTTCATGATTCAGATAGGGCATATATAATTTTAACCCCTTAGTGACCAGAGCACTTTACCATTTGTTGACCGTTTGGGACCAGGGCTATTTTTACATTTCTGTGGTGTTTGGGTTAAGCTCTTATTTTCCTCTTACTCATTTACTGTACCCAGACATATTATATACCATATTTCTCGCCATTAAATGGACTTTTCTTCTTAAAACGGGTAGAGTTCACAGTTGCATTCATTACTTTTTGGAAATACAGAACCTGGCCACCAGGAGTAGGCAAAGACACCCCAGCCAAAGGATTATACCTCCCCCACTTCCCTCATCCCCCAGTCATTCTTTGCCTTTCGTCACATATAAATTCCGGTAAGATCGTTTCATTTTCCTTTCACTGGGAATATAATGTAATGTCAGAACACAGGGTCTCAGTGGGACTCCTTTATCTTTATGGAATCTAAGGTTAATATCTCCTGAGAGGGGTTATTGAACAGTGGGGGACTTAAATCATGTTTATGTGATTCTGTCTGCTTATGTGTAGTGATGTTGGGGCTCATGGCTTTTACGGAACGTACAGGTTTTTTGAGCTACGCAGTTCTTGAAGGGACTGGCGCGCTTTTCCTTGGCCTGTGGGTTGCAACTCGTGACTGAGCGTGGTCACGTTTTCGTTCTCCATTTCCTTATCTTGACCGAGTGTTGGTGGAGAGAGTCTGTTCTCTACTTGTCTGGGTCATAGGAGGTGCTGAGTGCTGAAGCCATTGGGGGTGTGAGGTGCCAGTTGATTTTTGTCCATAATTTGTTTGGTCAAGTTATGGAGGATTCTGATTTTTCTGAGGAGGATTTCTCTGATTCAGATTCTGTTACCTGGTTAGATTGTATGGAGGCCCGGGTAATCCAGCCCAATCAATTATGTTCCGTATGCCGTAATAGAGTGCTCTTTTCTCCCTCTGGGGAGAGATTAGAGACTGCTGAGCCGCCCGCCTCGGAGGATTCTGTGAGATGGGTCTTTCCTCTGGGGGAGTGGTTCCCTCTGAGGCTTCAGTGGTACAGCCGTCAGGGTCGGGGTCTTCAAATGCCCCGCCTAAGATGAGTTTTACCTTTAGATTCAGACAGACGCGCCTGCGTGTACTGCTGAGGCAGGTGTTGGACGCTTTGGAGGATTTCAGTCTTTATTTGTCACCAGATCCTCAGTTTTCTGATTCAGATGATGAACAGCACTAGACGAGTGGAGGGATGTGGATCCTACGCCTGATGGTCTTTTGTTTGTGTATCTAATCCCAGTTCTGAGTTCTTGAGGAATCAGGTCTATGACAGGTTGGCCCTGTTAGTGTTTCCATTCCTTTTTGGTGTTCACCTGTGGATGCTGCCTACTTTCTTTTGATCTGGTTAGGATGTGTTTATTTTATTTCCGGAGCTCAAGACTGTTGTAGACTTTTTCTTTCAGGAAACTTTTTTCTTCTCTGGGATTTTGACACTAGCGATTTTATGGTAACGATGGTTGTTGCTTCCGGCGGAAGTCACAAAAAAAAAAAGTTAAGTGACTGGCAACTGGACATCCGGACAAGATCTGCATACCAAAACCTGTGAGGCCATGCAGGTGCTATATAGTACAGAGCTTTTTTGTCTGTCGTTTGTCTGTTTATTTAGTCTAGCTCTGCTAGGGTTTAGAACTTTCAGTTAGCCCTTGAACAGTTCGGTTGTACCCTGGTCAGCAGGCTGGTCCTGGTTGGGTACTAAGTTTGCTCACCTCTTCTTACGAGGTTGTTTTTTTGTTTCTACAATTTATAGGAGGCCCCTCTATCCTGGTTATCAGGCTCTTCCTACGTTATTTCATCTTGGTGGGCTGTCCGATGTTGGTCGTACTCAATACTAAGGCCTAGATTTGGAGTTTGGCGGTAGATGGGCTGTTAACGCTCCGCGGGCTTTTTTCTGGCCGCACCATAAATTTAACTCTGGTATCGAGAGTTCAAACAAATGCTGCGTTAGGCTCCAAAAAAGGAGCGTAGAGCATTTTTACCGCAAATGCAACTCTCGATACCAGAGTTGCTTACGGACGCGGCCAGCCTCAAAAACGTGCTCGTGCACGATTCTCCCATGGGAAACAATGGGGCTGTTTGAGCTGAAAAAAAACCTAACACCTGCAAAAAAGCAGCGTTGAGCTCCTAACGCAGCCCCATTGTTTCCTATGGGGAAACACTTCCTACGTCTGCACCTAACACTCTAACATGTACCCCGAGTCTAAACACCCCTAACCTTACACTTATTAACCCCTAATCTGCCGCTCCCGCTATCGCTGACCCCTGCATTATATTATTAACCCCTAATCTGCCGCTCCGTAAACCGCCGCAACTTACATTATAGCTATGTACCCCTAATCTGCTGCCCCTAACACCGCCGACCCCTATATTATATTTATTAACCCCTAATCTGCCCCCCTCAACGTCGCCGACACCTGCCTACACTTATTAACCCCTAATCTGCCGAGCGGACCTGAGCGCTACTATAATAAAGTAATTAACCCCTAATCCGCCTCACTAACCCTATCATAAATAGTATTAACCCCTAATCTGCCCTCCCTAACATCGCCGACACCTAACTTCAATTATTAACCCCTAATCTGCCGACCGGAGCTCACCGCTATTCTAATAAATGTATTAACCCCTAAAGCTAAGTCTAACCCTAACACTAACACCCCCCTAACTTAAATATAATTTACATCTAACGAAATAAATTAACTCTTATTAAATAACTTATTCCTATTTAAAGCTAAATACTTACCTGTAAAATAAATCCTAATATAGCTACAATATAAATTATAATTATATTGTAGCTATTTTAGGATTAATATTTATTTTACAGGTAACTTTGTAATTATTTTAACCATGTACAATAGCTATTAAATAGTTAAGAACTATTTAATAGTTACCTAGTTAAAATAATAACAAATTTACCTGTAAAATAAATCCTAACCTAAGTTATAATTAAACCTAACACTACCCTATCAATAAATTAATTAAATAAAATACCTACTATTACCTACAATTAACCTAACACTACACTATCAATAAATAAATTAAATACAATTGCTACAAATAACTACAATTACATAAACTAGCTAAAGTACAAAAAATAAAAAAGAACTAAGTTACAAAAAATAAAAAAATATTTACAAACATAAGAAAAATATTACAACAATTTTAAACTAATTACACCTACTCTAAGCCCCCTAATAAAATAACAAAGACCCCCAAAATAACAAAATGCCCTACCCTATTCTAAATTAATAAATTTAAAAGCTCTTTTACCTTACCAGCCCTGAACAGGGCCCTTTGCGGGGCATGCCCCAAGAAAATCAGCTCTTTTGCCTGTAAAAAAAAACATACAATACCCCCCCCCAACATTACAACCCACCACCCACATACCCCTAATCTAACCCAAACCCCCCTTAAATAAACCTAACACTAAGCCCCTGAAGATCTTCCTACCTTGTCTTCACCATCCAGGTATCACCTATCCGTCCTGGCTCCAAAATCTTCATCCAACCCAAGCGGGGGTTGGCGATCCATCATCCGGTGGCTGAAGAGGTCCAGAAGAGGCTCCAAAGTCTTCCTCCTATCCGGCAAGAAGAGGACATCCGGACCGGCAAACATCTTCTCCAAGCGGCATCTTCGATCTTCTTGCATCCGGTGCGGAGCGGGTCCATCTTGAAGCAGGTGACGCGGATCCATCCTCTTTTTCCGTTGTCTCCCGACGAATGACGGTTCCTTTAAGGGACGTCATCCAAGATGGCGTCCCTTGAATTCCGATTGGCTGATAGGATTCTATCAGCCAATCGGAATTAAGGTAGGAAAATTCTGATTGGCTGATGGAATCAGCCAATCAGAATCAAGTTCAATACGATTGGCTGATCCAATCAGCCAATCAGATTGAGCTTGCATTCTATTGGCTGTTCCTATCAGCCAATCGGAATTCAAGGGACGCCATCTTGGATGACGTCCCTTAAAGGAACCGTCATTCGTCGGGAGACAACGGAAGAAGAGGATGGATCCGCGTCGCCTGCTTCAAGATGGACCCGCTCCGCACCGGATGCAAGAAGATCGAAGATGCCGCTTGGAGAAGATGTTTGCCGGTCCGGATGTCCTCTTCTTGCCGGATAGGAGGAAGACTTTGGAGCCTCTTCTGGACCTCTTCAGCCACCGGATGATGGATCGCCAACCCCCGATTGGGTTGGATGAAGATTTTGGAGCCAGGACGGATCGGTGATACCTGGATGGTGAAGACAAGGTAGGAAGATCTTCAGGGGCTTAGTGTTAGGTTTATTTAAGGGGGGTTTGGGTTAGATTAGGGGTATGTGGGTGGTGGGTTGTAATGTTGGGGGGGGGTATTGTATGTTTTTTTTTACAGGCAAAAGAGCTGATTTTCTTGGGGCATGCCCCGCAAAGGGCCCTGTTCAGGGCTGGTAAGGTAAAAGAGCTTTTAAATTTATTAATTTAGAATAGGGTAGGGCATTTTGTTATTTTGGGGGTCTTTGTTATTTTATTAGGGGGCTTAGAGTAGGTGTAATTAGTTTAAAATTGTTGTAATATTTTTCTTATGTTTGTAAATATTTTTTTATTTTTTGTAACTTAGTTCTTTTTTATTTTTTGTACTTTAGCTAGTTTATGTAATTGTAGTTATTTGTAGCAATTGTATTTAATTTATTTATTGATAGTGTAGTGTTAGGTTAATTGTAGGTAATTGTAGGTATTTTATTTAATTAATTTATTGATAGGGTAGTGTTAGGTTTAATTATAACTTAGGTTAGGATTTATTTTACAGGTAAATTTGTTATTATTTTAACTAGGTAACTATTAAATAGTTCTTAACTATTTAATAGCTATTGTACATGGTTAAAATAATTACAAAGTTACCTGTAAAATAAATATTAATCCTAAAATAGCTACAATATAATTATAATTTATATTGTAGCTATATTAGGATTTATTTTACAGGTAAGTATTTATCTTTAAATAGGAATAAGTTATTTAATAAGAGTTAATTTATTTCGTTAGATGTAAATTATATTTAAGTTAGGGGGGTGTTAGTGTTAGGGTTAGACTTATCTTTAGGGGTTAATACATTTATTAGAATAGCGGTGAGCTCCGGTCGGCAGATTAGGGGTTAATAATTGAAGTTAGGTGTCGGCGATGTTAGGGAGGGCAGATTAGGGGTTAATAAGTGTAGGCAGGTGTCGGCGACGTTGAGGGGGGCAGATTAGGGGTTAATAAATATAATATAGGGGTCGGCGGTGTTAGGGGCAGCAGATTAGGGGTACATAAGGATAACGTAGGTGGCGGGCGCTTTGCGGTCGGCAGATTAGGGGTTAATTATTGTAAGTAGCTGGCGGCGACGTTGTGGGGGGCAGGTTAGGGGTTAATAAATGTAATACAGGGGTCGGCGGTGTTAGGGGCAGCAGATTAGGGGTACATAAGTATAACGTAGGTGGCGGTCGGCAGATTAGGGGTTAAAAAATTTTAATCGAGTGGCGGCGATGTGGGGGGACCTCGGTTTAGGGGTACATAGGTAGTTTATGGGTGTTAGTGTACTTTAGGGTACAGTAGTTAAGAGCTTTATGAACCGGCGTTAGCCCAGAAAGCTCTTAACTCCTGCTATTTTCAGGCGGCTGGAGTTTTGTCGTTAGAGCTCTAACGCTCACTTCAGAAACGACTCTAAATACCGGCGTTAGAAAGATCCCATTGAAAAGATAGGATACACAATTGACGTAAGGGGATCTGCGGTATGGAAAAGTCGCGGCTGAAAAGTGAGCGTTAGACCCTTTAATCACTGACAAATACCGGCGGTAGCCTAAAACCAGCGTTAGGAGCCTCTAACGCTGGTTTTCACGGCTACCGCCGAACTCTAAATCTAGGCCTAAGTGTTTTGTCCCTGCATAGCTTATGTGGTTTGCTAGGATTACAAATACTGCTATGGCAGTATGTTTGTAGTTCTGAAGGTCCTTGGACAGGAGCTAGAATCCTCCCTTACAAGAGGGGAGGATCAGATGAATGCTTAGATATCTCCAGTACCTGGTGTACGGGGTGATTATTCCCTCCTATTGGTACTCCTTGTGGATTGGATTGTCAGATTTGCAGATCTCTTTCACCAGTGTTTTTCTCCTCTTTTTTGAGGATTTCTATGCTTTTCGCTTCCCCTTGCCTTTGTGGGGACTATGTTCTTAGGGACCGTTTTTGTCCTTGCAGTATCCCCTTTTTGATCCTATTATATACTTGGGGATCTGGGGGATTGTTATGCAGCATCTCTTGCCGTCAACAGATAGGAGTTTTAGGATGCTCGTTCATTCATTGTCATATTCTCTCAGTCATGGAGTTCTGATCTCTTTTGGGTCCTTTCTTTGTCTTCAGACTTTGTGGATGTTATCTTAGAGGCCGTTGGGGGTGAGTAGACAGTCACTGGGATACATCATGTGAGATCAGAGTTCAAGACCCCATGGGGGTATGGCATGCATCAGCTTTGGTGTAAATTTCATTTCCAGGTAACTTTGTGGTTGTTCCGCAAGGTTTTTGGTCTTGATCTGGCACCTGGTTTTGGGGGTCCGGTTTTTTAACCTAGTCCTTGTCTTGGCATTTTGGTTACTCTGTTTTCAAGATTTTAATAGTCTTGGATCAGTCCGGTGTTCAGTGGCAGGCTTGTTTTCCCGGTCTCCTTGTTCCTACTGGGGTGGTTCGTTTCTCTCTTTTGGAGAGATGGAGGAAGTTTTTCCTGGGAATTTCTTTACTGGAATATTCCTGGGTTTTCTTCGTTTTCCTTCTATTTGGAAGGATCTGTTCCTCCTGAGGTGGTTTTCCTCTTCTGACTCTAGGAGTTCAGTGGGTCGAGGGTTTCTCTTGTCTGCAGTGTACCCTCCCTTCAAGTTTCTGAGGGGTAATGAGGATAGGTATCCAGGAGCCCGAGTTAGTCTCTCTGTGTGTCGGTGCCTCCTTCCTGCTTCCTTTCCTTAGGAACTTGTGGTTGGAGATTCATTATCTGATCTCTGGGCCTTGTCGATACTGGGATTTTTTAATCTCTCTTGTCCTTGGGACATTGACAGTTGCTTCTGTGATAGGACTGTTCGATCAGAGTAGGGGTCAGGAATTCTGACTGCTGTGTTTGGGCATCGACCACGTATCTTGTCTCCCAAAGGATCCTTACTTAGGTTGGGAGGCCTTGCAGTTGGTTTGGGAACCTTTCCTTAGCGGATAGTTGGTTCTTCCTTATTGGTCAGGGTTTTGTCCTCCCTTACCCCATTTTCTAGTAGGGGGGGGGGGGGGGGTGTTGGTCCGCCCTGCTTTCTGAGTTTTTTTTCTTGTTCCTTTCCAGGAATGTCCTGGTGCAAGTTTGCTAGCTACTCGGTTGGCTAGTTACTATGGTTTGACGTTTAGTCTGACTGCCTATACGATAGAAGTCTGCGGCTTTCGTTTGTGGTATAAACGGATGTTACTATTCCGTTCCTGTAATGCTCCCGGGTTTTTTTTTTCTGACCTACGGGTGTTCAGTTTCTCTGTGCTAGTTGACTGTCTATGGCAAGATAGTCTTGTTGTCATGTTTGCATCCGTTCATCGCCGTGTCGCCGCGGCTCCCGGAACTGCTCTGTGTGTCTGACGTCATGTTGCTTAGCAACATGACGCTTTCTCAACACACCCCTCTGATGACGGTTACGCTCCTGCCCTTTAAACAACGGCGGGAGATCTGAATCTGGGCCCGTTTGTTTGCTACCTTTGGATTGTGAGTACCGTATCTTTCTGATCTTTTGTGTACCGATTTTCTGCCTGCCTGACCAAGCCTCTTGCCTAATCCCTACTTGCTGATATTTGGACATAAACTTCTGCCTGCCTGACCTTGCCTGTAGCTTTTACCCTTTTGCTGATACTTGGATGCCGACTTCTGCTTGCCTGACCTTGTCTTTTGCCTATACCTTTTGCTGATATTTGGATGCCGACTTCTGCCTGCCTGACCTTGCTTTTGCCTTTACCTTTAAACCTTATCTTTGATAAACAAAACCTGCTTAAAGGGACATTCTACTTTTACAAGCCTGTTAAAGAGGACCTGTTTCAGAAGCTTCAAGTAAGAGCATTTCCTTTTTGTTCTTTTTTCTACTTAAAGGGACGTTTTATCCTTTGTGGCTTTCCTGCATTCTGGAACAATATTCATTTTTGTTATCTTCTAATCTGCTTCCTGAGTGGGTCACGTCCTGGATATTTCTCAGTGTGCTAGCGTGTGCTTTTCAATTCACGCTAGCAGTTGGGTTACATCCCGGATTGATTCCAGAGCGGCTGACATTACAAACGGGCCACTAAAATGGACCCCACTGAATTATCTATGGCCGTGGCTCACCAGGGACAGCTCTTGGGTTCTCATGCCACTCACTTGCAGTCTCTGGACACTAAACTTGATCAAATTACTGCTCTATTACAAAATTTGGTTGCTACCGCACCTCCCAATCCAAATCCGATTGAGGCATTACCTCCTCCGATTCCTAACAATCAGTCTCAGGTACAACTAAGTCCCAGGATACCTCTTCCGGATAAATATGATGGGAATCCTGAAGAATGTAGAGGCTTTCTGAATCAATGCCGTCTTCATTTCCGAAATAGCCCTACTCTCTTTGCTACTGCCTCTTCTAGAATCACATTTCTTATTTCCTTAATGAAAGGAAAAGCCTTGGCTTGGGTATCACCTTTGCTAGAAAAGAATGATCCTATACTGTTGGATGTTGATACATTTTTATCTACATTCTCAAACGTATTCGATAAACCTGGAAGGTCATCCGCTGCTGAAGCTACTCTCCTGGATTTACGTCAAGGAAATCAACCAGTCTCTCAATATGCTATTGAGTTCCGCACCCTTGCCTCTGAAACCACTTGGAATCAGGGAGCACTCAGAGCCGCTTTCCGTAAAGGACTTTCTGAGCGTCTCAAGGATGAATTGGTGTATCGTGAACTTCCAGAGTCCTTAGAAGCCTTAATAAATCTCTGTATCAGTCTCGACGCCAGGTTTCGTGAACGCCAACAAGAAAAGGATAGAACACAGAGGACTTCAACTCGAACTCCTTTTCGTTTGGCTCCTCGTTTTTCTAATCCAGTCACTCCAGCCTCTCCTACTACTGATCAGGCTGAACCCATGGAAGTAGGAAGTATAAAATTAACTGAGACTGAACGCTTGAGAAGACGGACTCTTGGCTTATGTCTGTACTGTGGCCTTAAAGGGCATTTATTAAGGGATTGTCCTACTAGGCCAGTAAAAGCCAGGGCTTAACTCTAGTCCAGGGAACTGAGTTAAGCCAAAATAGTGGTCATTCCCTATACAAGAAACTCTTTGTTCCAGTAACTCTTCTAATTGGACATAAGAAGATCTATACCCAAGCTCTAATTGATTCTGGTGCTGGAGGTGTGTTCATTGACTCTACATTTGTTTCTACTCATTCTATACCCTTACTAAAGAAGGAGTATTCCATTTCAGTTTCTACGGTCAGTGGAGATCCTTTGGGTTCTGGATACATTCAGTTTTCTACTCAACCCTTACTCTTCACCGTAGGAATACTTCATTCCGAGACAATTTGTTTCGATGTCATTCCCACTCCACAATTTCCCATTATCTTGGGATTACCCTGGCTCCAGATTCACAATCCCATTTTTTCTTGGACTTTCGGTGAACTCACTTCCTGGGGATCTACATGCCAGACTAAATGTCTTCAAAAGATTACTAAGTTACCACTCACTATTGCTCTCACAGTTGAAACTCCGGAATCCTTACCTATGCATTACCATGACTTTGTGGATGTTTTCTCCAAAAAAGAAGCTGAACGTCTTCCTCCTCATCGCCCTTTTGATTGTCCCATTGATCTCCTTCCTGGGGCTGCCTATCCTCGTGGCAAGACATATCCACTTTCTAAACCAGAAAACATGGCTCTGGAAGAATATATAAAAGACAATCTGGCTAGAGGATTTATTCGACCCTCTTCTTCCCCCGTAGGGGCTGGTTTCTTTTTTGTGGGAAAAAAGGATGGCGGATTAAGACCCTGTATTGATTATCGTGGATTGAATCAGATTACCATCAAGAACAGTTATCCTCTGCCCCTTATTCCTGAACTTTTTACTTATCTTCAGGGAGCCACCATTTTCACCAAACTCGACCTACGTGGTGCATACAACTTGATCCGTATACGCGAAGGAGATGAGTGGAAGACTGCCTTTAACACTCGATTTGGGCATTATGAATATTTGGTCATGCCCTTCGGGCTATGCAATGCTCCGGCGGTTTTCCAGCATTTTGTAAACGAGATCTTTCGTGATTTTTTGAATATATTTGTTATCATATACCTGGACGACATCTTAATTTTTTCTCAGAACCTCCAAGATCATGTGCACCACGTCAAGAAAGTACTTCAACGTCTAAGAGAATTCCATCTGTTTGCTAAACTGGAGAAATGTTCCTTCCATCAAAAATCCATACCCTTTCTGGGTTATGTAATATCGGCATCTGGATTCGAAATGGACCCTACTAAACTTTCTGCCATATTGGATTGGCCTAGACCTGATTCTTTGAAGGCTTTACAACGTTTCCTAGGCTTCGCCAATTATTACAGAAAGTTCATCAAGAATTTTGCTACTATTACTTCTCCTCTTACTTCTCTCACTAGAAAAGGACAAAACTGTAAAGTATGGCCGTCTGAGGCTATAGAAGCTTTTGAATCTCTCAAAGAAGCTTTTTCCTCAGCTCCTATCCTTCGTCATCCAAATCCTGAGTTTCAATTTATTCTGGAGGTAGATGCTTCCTCTGTTGCTGCTGGAGCTGTTCTGTCTCAACGAATACCAGAGACTGGAAGGATTCATCCTGTTGCTTTTTTCTCTAAAAAATTCACTCCTTCCGAATTTAACTATGACGTAGGGAATAAAGAGCTGCTTGCCATCAAAATGGCATTGGATGAATGGAGACATTGGCTGGAAGGTACTTCTTTGCCATTTACTATACTTACTGATCATAAGAACCTTCTGTATCTCCAAACAGCCAAACGATTAAATTCCAGGCAAGCACGCTGGTCATTATTCTTCTCTCGGTTTCACTATAATTTGTCTTACATACCTGGTTCAAAAAATATTAAAGCAGACGCACTTTCCAGACAATTTCAAGATACCCCAGTTCCTGAGTCTGGTACCATTCTCCAACCTCATGAAGTCATTGCCCAGTTAACAACTTCTTGGTTACAAGAATTACAGTCCGCTCAAAAGCATCTTCCTTTGTCCTGTAAACCTCCCGATGGTTTACTCTTTGTTCCTGAACGCCTTCGTTCCAAGATTTTATTTTGGGCTCATGATAGTCCCCTTTCTGGACATCCTGGCATCAGTATTACCACTCGAAACCTCAAACAACATGTCTGGTGGCCTACACTCTCTCAAGATGTGAAGGATTACGTCTCAGTATGCACACAATGTGCCATGAACAAAACTCCACGCCAACTTCCTTCAGGATTACTCCAACCATTGCCTATACCTCACCAGCCTTGGACTCATGTATCCATGGACTTTATTACTGATCTTCCCTTGTCCACTGGGAACAATACTATCTGGGTGGTGGTCGACAGGTTCACTAAGACGGCTCATTTTGTACCCTTGCCAGGATTACCATCTGCCAAAAGACTCTCTGAACTTTTTATTCTACATATTGTAAGAATCCATGGATTTCCTCTAGATATTGTGTCAGATAGAGGGGTACAATTCGTTTCTCGATTTTGGAGGTCACTTTGTAAACATTTTGGTACTACTATATCTCTCTCTACTTCTCACCACCCACAATCGAATGGTCAGACTGAAAGAGTAAACCAGTGTCTTGAAACATATCTTAGACATTATGTGGATCATTATCACTCTAACTGGACTTCTTACCTTCCTTTGGCTGAACTGGCTCATAATGCCCGGTACAATTCCTCCCTTCAGACTTCTCCTTTTTATGCAGCTTACGGATATCAGCCTAGGACATTCCCTTTGCATACTTCCTCCATAGTGAATCCTGCTTCTGATCTTACAGCCCGAAGATTAACTCGACATTGGCAGAAGATACATCGTATTCTTTCTGTAACTTCTAGACGTTACAAGTTCTTTTCAGATCTTCGACGGAAGAAGGCTCCCAAATATCGCCCTGGTGATAAAGTTTGGATTTCCTCTCGATTTCTTCGCCTGAAACAACCTTCTAACAAATTGGGACCACGATATGTGGGTCCTTTCCGAATACTGGGTCAGGTGTGTTCCACTGCTTATCGGGTAGCTTTACCCAAGTCTCTCAAAGTCCATCCGGTATTCCATGTTTCTCTTTTAAAACCTGTGATGGTTAACAGGTATTCTAAGCCTTTTTCTAAACCTCCACCGTTATTGGTGCATGGACATCCTGAGTTTGAAATCAGCCATATTCTAGATTCCAAGTTGCGGGGCAAGAAATTGTATTATCTCATTCATTGGAAGGGTTATCCAGTCACGGAACGTTCTTGGGAACCTGCTCATCAAGTAAATGCTCCTGTTTTGGTCAAGACCTTCCACAAGACTCATCCTGATAGACCTGGTCCTGTCCCCCGGAGGGGTCCTTGAGGAGGGGGGTGCTGTCATGTTTGCATCCGTTCATCGCCGTGTCGCCGCGGCTCCCGGAACTGCTCTGTGTGTCTGACGTCATGTTGCTTAGCAACATGACGCTTTCTCAACACACCCCTCTGATGACGGTTACGCTCCTGCCCTTTAAACAACGGCGGGAGATCTGAATCTGGGCCCGTTTGTTTGCTACCTTTGGATTGTGAGTACCGTATCTTTCTGATCTTTTGTGTACCGATTTTCTGCCTGCCTGACCAAGCCTCTTGCCTAATCCCTACTTGCTGATATTTGGACATAAACTTCTGCCTGCCTGACCTTGCCTGTAGCTTTTACCCTTTTGCTGATACTTGGATGCCGACTTCTGCTTGCCTGACCTTGTCTTTTGCCTATACCTTTTGCTGATATTTGGATGCCGACTTCTGCCTGCCTGACCTTGCTTTTGCCTTTACCTTTAAACCTTATCTTTGATAAACAAAACCTGCTTAAAGGGACATTCTACTTTTACAAGCCTGTTAAAGAGGACCTGTTTCAGAAGCTTCAAGTAAGAGCATTTCCTTTTTGTTCTTTTTTCTACTTAAAGGGACGTTTTATCCTTTGTGGCTTTCCTGCATTCTGGAACAATATTCATTTTTGTTATCTTCTAATCTGCTTCCTGAGTGGGTCACGTCCTGGATATTTCTCAGTGTGCTAGCGTGTGCTTTTCAATTCACGCTAGCAGTTGGGTTACATCCCGGATTGATTCCAGAGCGGCTGACACTTGTTCTACCTTTTGTCCTTTTGTCCTTCTGGGACTTTGGTTCCGGTTGCGGATTGTCATTGGTTCCTTTCGGATCCATGTAGGAGGTGATCTGGAATTTTTCCTTTCTTTGCTCTCCTCTGTCGGTAGAGTATTTCTTTGTTCTCTTGAGCCTGGTAGCCGATCTTTTTCGAGTTATGCTAGGGGCTTCTCTCTCTATTTGTCCTTGAATCTTCAGGGATTGTTTCTGGAGGTTCTTTTGGACCTTCTTATCTGATTCTTCCCTTCTTTTAGTTGGGGAGAATGTGGAGTGGGGGCTTGTTTGTGGTTTCCCTTGCCATTGTTCATGGAGAGGTTTTTATTTGTGTGCTTCTAGAGAGCGGGACTTTTGTCTCCTCAGAGGTTTTTGTGCTAAGTGGAGTCCAGAATTTAGAGTGATCTCTAACTGGGATTGTTATGGTTCTAACTGATGGGCAGTTACATTGTCCTCTTTCCATATTTTTGTTCTTCCTGCTTCTGTTGAAGTAGTTTCTTATCGGGAAAATCCGGGTTATGTCAGGCTGTGGTGCCATCAGATTGGACCGCATTTTTGTTCCCGCCCATTTGCATTCAGTGTCCTCTATAAGCTTGGGTATTGATTTCCCAAAAGTAACGAATGCAGCTGTGGACTCTCCCCGTTTTAAGAAGAAACACTTAAATTATGCTTACCTGATAATTTTATTTTCTTCTATACGGGGAGAGTCCATAGCTCCCCGCCGTTTTTTTTTTTGTGGGCGGCCTTAAATAATTTTTTATTTGTTCTTCTGGCACATTATTTCACCCTGATATTTCTCCTACTGTTCCTTGTTCCCTTGGCAGAATGACTGGGGGATAAGGGAAGTGGGGGAAGCATTTAAGCCTTTGGGTGGCCAGGTTCTGTATTTCTCAAAAGTAATGAATGCAGCTGTGGACTCTCCCCGAACAGAAGAAAAGAAAATGATCAGGTAAGCATAATTTAAGTTTTCTAAAGATACCATTATTTTCATCATATCTTATAATTTACTATAAAAATAATTACAAAATATGATGAAAAAATTGAAAAAAACACACTTTTTCTAACTTTGACCCCCAAAATCTGTTACACATCTACACCAAAAAACACCCATGCTAAATAGTTTCTAATTTGTGTCCTGAGTTTAGAAATACCCAATGTTTACATGTTCTTTGCTTTTTTTTGCAAGTTATAGGGCAATAAATACAAGTAGCACTTTGCTATTTCCAAAAATATTTTTTCAAAATTAGTGATAGTTACATTGGAACACTGATATCTGTCAGGAATCCCTGAATAACCTTTCACATGTATATATTTTTTTTTTTAGTAGACAACCCAAAATATTTATCTAGGCCCATTTCCTGCCACCATTTCACTGCAAAATGCAATCAAATAAAAAAAATCGTAAATTTTTTCACAAACTTTAGGTTTCTCACTGAAATTATTTACAGCTTGTGCAGTTATGGCACAAATGGTTGTAAATGCTTCTCTGGGATCCCCTTTGTTGAGAAATAGCAGACATATATGGCTTTGGCATTGCTTTTTTGTAATTAGAAGGCTGCTAAATGCCACTGCGCACCACACTTGTATTATGCCCAGCAGTGAGTTAATTAGGGAGCTTGTAGGGTTAATTTAAGCTTTAGTGTTGAGATCAGCCTCCCACCTGACACATCCCACCCCTGATCCCTCCCAAACAGCTATCTTCCCTCCCCCACCCCACAATTGTCCCCGCCATCTTAAGTACTGGCAGAAAGTCTGCCAGTACTAAAATTTAAGACTTTCTTTTTTTTTTTTATCCCCCCCAAACAGCTCTCTAACCCTGCCCCCCCCCGCTACCTATTTGCACCCATCTCGGGTTCGGGTACTGGCAGCTGTCTGCCAGTACCCAGTTGGCCATATAATTAGTTGTTTTTTTAAAAAAAAAATGATATTTTCTTCTTAAATGGAAAGAGTCCACAGCTGCATTCATTACATTTGGGAAATAAGAACCTGGCCACCAGGAGGAGGCAAAGACACCCCAGCCAAAGGCTTTAAATATTCCTCCCACTACCCTCATCCCCCAGTCATTCTTTGCCTTTCGTCCCAGTAGGTTGGCAGAGAAGTGTCAGAATTTATTTTGTCTCTTATGGAGGGTAATACTCTTCAGCATGGGACAGGCGTTTTAAATGATCTTGTCAGTCTCTCAGTGAGGGCTTGGATGAAAGTTAGAGTCCGGAGATGCAGGGAGAGTCTTTCTGCGAAACCATCCCGACTCATGTTAACAGCTCCTCAAGCAATCGGCGTTGTCGAACTTCGCTCCGCTGCCTGCTTTCTTCACTCAAGTCCATGGCGGAGGCGATGCTACCATCCATCACACTTGAAGGGCCGTGTTCCTGTTCCACGACGTAGATTCCGGTAAGATCCTTTCATTTTACTTTCTTCATGAATGTACTGTAATACAAATGTTTTCCCGAGAGGCTACCACCTTGCGGGTCTAACTTAACATAAGGGTCTCAGTGAGTCTCCTTTAGTATCTTGGAATCAAGGGTTAATATCTTCTGAGGGGGGTTATTGAACAGGGGGGTTTATAATTATGTTTGTTATGTGATTCAACCTGCTTATGTGTGGTGTTTACTGGGCTTGTGGTTTGGAACATTGAGGCCTTTGGAAGTGTTGCGACCTTATGGTTGGGCGTGCTTTTTTAGACTGTATGGTTCACCTTCTGGTCGGGCGTGGTTATGTTTTGTCTTCCATTTCCGCATTCACGATTGTGTGGTGAAGGAGAAATTCTACTTCGCAGAGGTCTTGTCATAGGAGGTGGTGAGTGCCCCAGCCATTGTAGGTGTCAGGTGCTGTTTTTGTTTTACTTCTTTAGTACATATTTGCATATCCTCTGTCCAGTTATGGAGGATTCTGATGCCGAGACTGTTTTAATTTCAGATACTGCATCTGGTGAAGAATCCGGATTGACCTCGTTGACACATGTCAACCAGTTTTGTTCTGTATGCCATATGAGAGCTCCTTGTTCCTCGGATTCAGGGAATCAAGGGACAGCTGAGCCATCCGCCTCTGGGGGTCCCGTTCTTCGAGAGGCGAGTTCCCTACCACTCCATACTTCTATGCATGCAGGTAACCCAGTTTATGATAATTCCTCCATGCAAGGCGGCATGTTCCCCCCCCCCCCCCCCCGGAGGTTGCAGCACTTTTTTGCTTCCACATATTTTTGGAGATTGTTCGTCTGCAGAGTCCAGACGTTTATTTGCGATTGTGCTCGTGCCCTATTGTCCCGGGACATGTTTTTCAGTTATGAAATGACCCTATCCTTATAGAATACGGGAATTTTCAGTCTGCTAATTCGAATGGTGCACCTAATTAGACATGTGCGGATGATGTAATCTCCTGATTGTTAATTTATCGAGATCGGTCCCAGTTTATGGAAGATCAGGGCTCCGTTTGGCTGGTCCTGCGGGTAGGCCTGTTTCTTCTTGGGCGTTAACCTCCGGGTTGCCTTATATATTATTTTTTATCTGATGGGATGTTTTTTAGTTTGTTTATTGTTTCCTTTGGGAACTCTCTGGGATCGATACTCTTTGTTACTTCTTCTGAAGGTGTATTGGACATGTTAGTCCTATGTTAAAATGTCTGTTTTCCCTTCTTCCCCTCTGAGGGAGGATTTATGCAGCCTGCCGGTTAGGACCCTGGGTGCAGGCTGGTCCTGTTGGGTTTAGTTATGTCTTGTGGCTGTTTAAACAGGTGGTGCTGTTCGAGGCGCTGAGTGCTCATGTTATCATTTGTTTCACATGTTTCACATGTTTCAACTACGCATTCAAGAGGCCTGTAGGTCCGTGAGGCAGTAAGGATTGTTTCAGTTCTTATCGCCTTCATCTGGACGACTGGGTTAGCGGAGTTTCCGTTGCGTCACTCTCTCTTACGTCTAGTATTATCGAACACTAGAGTTTCCTCCCCCGCGTAGTGGAGGGTTAAAGGGCGTAACGCCCTCGTACCATCGTTTTGAGCGGTTTGGCCTTCTTTTGAGGCTCTGGATTTGTACTTTTTGGACTTGGTCCATCTACAGCTAGTAGTTTGAATAGCTGCTTAGCATGCGGAAGGTTTGCAGTTTGAAACCAGCTGCCGCTTTTAGCTCCTTGAAGGTGTGCTTGCAGGCTGTTTACTGTAACCAGATGCATCTATTGTTCATTGACCGTGTACTGTCTAGCTGATTATATGACCTCCTTGGTCTTCCTCCGTTGTCTCCGGGTGGGTTAGGTCTCCTTTTGGGGATCTGAGTTTTCCTCCGGGAGATGGTTGATTCCTGTGTGGACATTGGGCTTTGCTCGGGGTTCCACTGAGCTGGGAAGTCTTTGTGCCTTTTCTCCCTGTATTCCTCTGTTGGTATGGAGGTAATGTGGAGACTAGCCCTGCTCGAGGTGTTTTGACCTTGAGGTTTTCCTTGCTTTGTTGTCCTGAGGTTGTGTTTTAAGTCTAGGGGCTCTAGGCTCATTATTTGACTTTTATCGCCTTTGCTCCTTGGAGTCTAGGTCTTTAGCAAGGGGTTGCTCCTTCCTTCGGTCGGGAATTACGAGTTCTTCTCGTTATCCAGATTGATCTGGATATTGCATTCATATCCCTTGTGTCTGGTTTTTTTTATCAGATGGGGTGTTCAGTTCTCGGGTATTGTTTGATCTAACAATTGGATGCCCAGACCTGTAATCTCCCTGTGGCTTCCGGATGCTGAGGCTTCGCTCAGTGTTTTCCCTTGTGGACCCAGTTGTCGGTTGTTACCGGACTCTTGGGCCTAAGGGCTGGTTTGGGGTTCCCCAGTTACTGGGAACTTTAGCTATGTCTCTTACTTGATCTACTTGACCTGGTTAATGTGGCCAGGTTTTTCTGAGTGTCTGTTGCTCATTAGGCTTGATGCGCCTTGTCGTTGGCTTCCCTAGGTCAGCTGACTAGGGTAACCCTCTGCAGGTGAATGGGTTTGCAGTGTATCTGCTGCATCTATTACAAAGGGATATGTGGCATAGTGGTTAGCTCCACCGCTTCAGAAGCAGAGGGTTGTGGGTTTGAAACCAGGCAAAGCTCCTGCTTAAATAGCCTGTGGCTTGTGCATCAAGGACAGGTGTTGCCTTCTGGATCCATCCTCTTCCTTAAGAGGTTTATTCTCCTTCTTATGGAGATGTAGTCCTTTCTTGGGGCTTCTCCTGGATTCAGGAGGTTGGAACTGTAGGTTAACTTATCGGAGAAGGGTGTCCCTCTGGGTTGTTACGTTCCATCTGGAGTCTTGCTGGCTCTGTGTTGAGACTTTGTTGGGCCTTCTGCTAGATCCTTTGGGTCTACGGCCTTGTCGTCTGTTCTAGGAGTCGGGTTGTACCCGTGCTTTGTGGGGATGGCTATAGCCATTCTTCTGCTCGTTCGTGAGCTGATTTGGGGTATTTCTGTTCCCCTGTTTCGGATCCGCTGATGCTGGGCTGGTCCGGCTGGGTGTGGGTTTGGAGAAACTTCATTTTCAGGATCTAGGTGGGTGTAGTTGCTAGCTCCCTAGGCTTACAGGCAGAGGGCCCAGGTTTACACCTCTTTCGGGCTCTGGGTGTAACCTCTCTTGCTCGGGCATCGATTGAGGTTCTGTGTTCCCCTTTTGGGGACCTGTGTGTAGGTCTGACGGCTTAGATTGCTTAGAGCATGTCCTCTGTCTGGGGGTTGCCTTTTGCAGTCTGTTCTCTTGTTGGCCACTTCTACTTATTAACAAGCATCCCCTGAGTTGCCTTGTTGTTGGCTATGTGTTCTTGACTCAGGGTTTTTCGTCTGGGTCTGTTACACATTTTTTGTGGTTGAATACTTTGTATTCTATGTTCGGACGCTGTGAAGACTTTGTCTTCAGTTTTCTTTCAGTGCTTTGCATGATGTTGGAGAGAAGACTTTCTTTGTCTCTTTGCCCGGTTTTATCCCTCCGGGTTCTGTCTGGTCTAGGCGTAGCCTCCTTTTCTCTGTTTGGGCCATTTTGGGTCTTTGTGAGCTGGGCTCACTATGGAGGTTTCCTCTTCTGGATTGTGGTGACCTTTCGGTTTTCCTTCGGTTCTCCTTTGCCTTGTCCCCTTGGGAGTTTAGGCTGGTGTCCCCTTCCTTAGTGTTGGGTGACGGTGTCTCCTGGAGGACTGTTGGCTCAGTTGAGTCCGATATGCGGTCTCTAGCTTGGCTTCTGGACTATCTGCGGGTCAGTGTCCTTGGGGCCTTTCCTGTTTAGGTTTTTCTCGGCTTCGGACGAAGCAGGGTTTTTGTGTTGGGCAGGGGTTTCAGGCCTGGTGCCCTCAGTATGGGCCGCCTAATGTACCCTCCCGTCTTGGCATTCAGTGTCCTCTGTAGCTTGGGTATTGTTTTCCCAAATGTAATGAATGCAGCTGTGGACTCTTTCCATTTAAGAAGAAAAACATAAATTATGCTTACCTGATAATTTTCTTTTCTTCTGATGGAAAGAGTCCACAGCTCCCCACCCATAAAAAATTTTTTTGGGGCGTTTATCTGTTATTCTTCTGGCACCTTTCGCCCTGATATTTCTTCTACTGGTCCCCTTGTTCCTCGGCTGAATGACTGGTGGATGAGGGGAGTGGGAGGAGAATTTAAAGCCTTTGGCTAGGGTGTCTTTGACTCCTCCTGTTGGCCAAGTTCTTATTTCCCAAATGTAATGAATGCAGCTGTGGACTCTTTCCATCAGAAGAATAGAAAATTATCAGGTAAGCATAATTTATATTTTTTCTGTAGTGTAGCTGCCCCCCCCCTCCATAATCTACCCCCACCCACTCCCAGATCCCTTGGATAATATTGATACCCCCCTCCCTCCATTAATAACACTTTACATGTTCCATAGTGTAGCGGTCCCACCTGCTCCCACACCTGTGAGCACGCCCGCGTCCGTGCGCACTCCCGGTTCCCCAGCGCACAATCCCGCCCCCCTCTGTGACGTTTTCCCCCAGTGATGGGCCACCCATCCACTTCCCTGCAATGGCTCCCACCCACCAACGATCGCCACCATCGCTGGCTGATGCAGAGGGGGCCACAGAGTGCCCATCACACAATATGCAGCGGTGGGTAAAAAAGGTATTGTAGTGATGCCTCAATATCGAGGCATCACTGCAATACCTTGAAAGCGGCTAGAAGCAATCGTCCTTGGTCACTAACTGACACCCCATGTAGGACGTGCCAGGCATGTCCTTGGTCGTTAAGGGGTTAAACAACTTTCCAATTTAGTTTTATCATCAAATTTGCTTTGTTCTCTAGGTATTCTTAGTTGAAAGCTAAACCTAGGTAGGCTCATATGCTAATTTCTTAGCCCTTAAAGTCCGCTTGAATGCATTTTGACAGTGTTACACAACTAGAGGGAGTTATTTCATGTGTGCCATATAGATAACATTGTGCTCACGCATGTGGAGTTACCTAGGAGTCAGCACTGATTGGCTAAAATACAAGTCTGTAAAAAGAACTGAAATAAGGGGGCAGTCTGCAGAGGCTTAGATACAAGTTAATCATAGAGGTAAAAAGTGTATTAATATAACTGTGTTTGTTATGCAAAACTGGGGAACGGGTAATAAAGGGATTATCTATCTGTTTAAACAATAAAAATTCTGTTGTAGACTATCCCTTTAATGATAAGTTTACATTGAAGGGACAGGGAGAGGAGGGTCTACAAATAATATTGCTGCATGGAGCAGTTTATTGCCAATAAAAGTGGAAGGGAGAAATAAAGAAGGGAAATTAAAGGTGTTTTAAGGTGATATTTTAAGGATGAATGATTCCATTTAGAAAAGAACATTAAAATAAAATTGCACTATTTATATAAATAAATAAAAAATACTCAAGGACTAAATAATAAAATTAAGAAAACCCTAATAAAATTGTTGTTTTTTTTTTGGAGGGGCACTGCCCTTACTGCCCCAATTGACCAGGTAGCCACCACTGTATTGTGACATCACTTATTTAGTTAGCTTATTATTAAATTGAATTTTATCCATTCTTCTCTTAGTAAGAATAACAGAACAATTAACTGGTGCCATTAAAAGTTTAGTGTTTACCAAGAAGATGTCAAGATTTAAAGAAAAAAATTAAAGGGACATTGCACTGTATAATTGGTTTCCATTTAATGTGTCAATTACTTTTTATAGTAGCTGCAGAGTATATGAATCCTCTATGTTTATGTTGGTATACAAAATAGCTGTTTTTGCTGATTAAAGCCTCAATCCATTGTTCTAAAAAAACATGCCTTTACAAATGAGTCTGTAGAAATAGAAGGCCTCCTAATGATTGCTCTCTTTAGAAAGAGAAATTTAATCTCTTACCCCCCCCCCCCCCCCCCCCCCCCACTCCATCCCATCTGGGAACTTAAAGGGATAGTCCAAATTAAACTTTCATGTTTCAGATAGGGCATGCAATTGTAAACAACTTTCTAATGTACTTTTATCATCAAATTTGCTTTGTTCTCTTGGTATTCTTAGTTGAAAGCTAAACCTAGGTAGGCTCATATGCTAATTTCTTAGCCCTTGAAGGCCGCCTCTTATCGGAATGCATTTGACTGTTTTTTCACAGCTAGAGAGCGTTAGTTCATGTGTTTCGTATAAATAGCATTGTGCTCATGCACGTGGAGTTATTTAAGAGTCAGCACTAATTGCCTGAAATGCAAGTCTGTCAAAAGATCTGGGATAAGGAGGCAGTCTGCAGAGGCTTAGATACAAATGGCTAGATTTAGAGTTCTGCGGCCAAAGGGGTGCGTTAGCTACGCATGCTTTTTTTTCCCCGCACCTTTTAAATACCGCTGGTATTTAGAGTTCACAGAAGGGCTGCGTTAGGCTCCAAAAAAGGAGCGTAGAGCATATTTACCGCAACTGCAACTCTCGATACCAGCGGTGCTTACGGACGCGGCCAGCTTGAAAAACGTGCTCGTGCACGATTCCCCCATAGAAAACAATGGGGCTGTTTGAGCTGAAAAAAAACCTAACACCTGCAAAAAAGCAGCGTTCAGCTCCTAACGCAGCCCCATTGTTTCCTATGGGGAAACACTTCCTAAGTCTGCACCTAACACCCTAACATGTACCCCGAGTCTAAACACCCCTAACCTTACACTTATTAACCCCTATTCTGCCGCCGCCGCTATCGCTGACACCTGCATTTTATTATTAACCCCTAATCTGCCGCTCCGTACACCGCCGCAACCTACGTTATCCCTATGTACCCCTAATCTGCTGCCCCTAACACCGCCGACCCCTATATTATATTTATTAACCCCTAATCTGCCCCCCACAACGTCGCCGCCAGCTACCTACAATAATTAACCCCTAATCTGCAGACCGGATCTCGCCGCTACTCTAATAAATGGATTAACCCCTAAAGCTAAGTCTAACCCTAACCCTAACACCCCCTAAGTTAAATATAATTTAAATCTAACGAAATAAATTAACTCTTATTAAATAAATTATTCCTATTTAAAACTAAATACTTACCTGTAAAATAAATCCTAATATAGCTACAATATAAATTATAATTATATTGTAGCTATTTTAGGATTAATATTTATTTTACAGGCAACTTTGTAATTATTTTAACCAGGTACAATAGCTATTAAATAGTTAAGAACTATTTAATAGCTACCTAGTTAAAATAATTACAAAATTACCTGTAAAATAAATCCTAACCTAAGTTACAATTAAACCTAACACTACACTATCAATAAATTAATTAAATACAATACCTACAAATAACTACAATTAAATAAACTAACTAAAGTACAAAAAATAAAAAAGAACTAAGTTACAAAAAATAAAAAAATATTTACAAACATTAGAAAAATATTACAACAATTTTAAACTAATTACACCTACTCTAAGCCCCCTAATAAAATAACAAAGACCCCAAAAATAAAAAAATGCCCTACCCTATTCTAAATTAAAAAAGTTCAAAGCTCTTTTACTTTACCAGCCCTGAAAAGGGCCATTTGCGGGGCATGCCCCAAATAATTCAGCTCTTTTGCCTGTAAAAAAAAACATACAATAACCCCATCCAACTGAAGAATGAAGGTTCCTTTAAGGGACGTCATCCAAGATGGCGTCCCTCGAATTCCGATTGGCTGATAGGATTCTATCAGCCAATCGGAATTAAGGTAGGAAAATTCTGATTGGCTGATGGAATCAGCCAATCAGATTCAAGTTCAATCCGATTGGCTGATTGGATCAGCCAATCAGATTGAGCTCGCATTCTATTGGCTGATCGGAACAGCCAATAGAATGCGAGCTCAATCTGATTGGCTGATCCAATCAGCCAATCGGATTGAACTTGAATCTGATTGGCTGATTCCATCAGCCAATCAGAATTTTCCTACCTTAATTCCGATTGGCTGATAGAATCCTATCAGCCAATCGGAATTCGAGGGATGCCATCTTGGATGACGTCCCTTAAAGGAACCTTCATTCTTCAGTTGGACGTCGGAAGAAGAGGATGGATCCGCGCTGGAGGTCTTCAAGATGGAGCCGTTCGTCATCGGATGAAGATAGAAGATGCCGCTTGGATCAAGATGGTTGCCGGTCCGGATCTCCTCTTCTTCCCGGATAGGATGAAGACTTTGGAGCCTCTTCTGGACCTCTTCAGCCACTGCTTGATAGAAGACTTCAGCCGGATTATGGATCGCCAGCCCCAGCTTGGGCTTGGATGAAGACTTCGGAGGCTTGGATCAAGACTTCGGAGGACGGATCGGTGAACCTGGCATGGGGAAGATAAGGTAGGAAGATCTTCAGGGGCTTAGTGTTAGGTTTATTTAAGGGGGGTTTGGGTTAGATTAGGGGTATGTGGGTGGTGGGTTGTAATGTTGGGGGGGATATTGTATGTTTTTTTTTACAGGCAAAAGAGCTGAATTATTTGGGGCATGCCCCGCAAATGGCCCTTTTCAGGGCTGGTAAGGTAAAAGAGCTTTGAACTTTTTTAATTTAGAATATGGTAGGGCATTTTTTTTATTTTGGGGGTCTTTGTTATTTTATTAGGGGGCTTAGAGTAGGTGTAATTAGTTTAAAATTGTTGTAATATTTTTCTAATGTTTGTAAATATTTTTTTATTTTTTGTAACTTAGTTCTTTTTTATTTTTTGTACTTTAGTTAGTTTATTTAATTGTAGTTATTTGTAGGTATTGTATTTAATTAATGTATTGATAGTGTAGTGTTAGGTTTAATTGTAACTTAGGTTAGGATTTATTTTACAGGTAATTTTGTAATTATTTTAACTATTTTAGCTATTAAATAATTCTTAGCTATTTAATAGCTATTGTACCTGGTTAAAATAATTACAAAGTTGCCTGTAAAATAAATATTAATCCTAAAATAGCTACAATATAATTATAATTTATATTGTAGCTATATTAGGGTTTATTTTACAGGTAAGTATTTAGCTTTAAATAGGAATAATGTATTTAATAAGAGTTAATTTATTTCGTTAGATTTAAATTATATTTAACTTAGGGGGGTGTTAGTGTTAGGGTTAGACTTAGCTTTAGGGGTTAATACATTTATTATAGTAGCGGTGTGGTCCGGTCGGCAGATTAGGGGTTAATAATTGTAGGTAGGTGGAGGCGACGTTGTGGGCGGCAGATTAGGGGTTAATAAATATAATATAGGGGTCGGCTGTGTTAGGGGCAGCAGATTAGGGATACATAGGTATAATGTAGGTTGCGGCGGTGTACGGAGCGGCAGATTAGGGGTTCAAATTTTTTAATAGAGTGGCGGCGATGTGGGGGGACCTCGGTTTAGGGGTACATAGGTAGTTTTTGGTTGTTAGTGTTCTTTAGAGCACAGTAGTTAAGAGCTTTATAAACCGGCGTTAGCCCAGAAAGCTCTTAACTACTGACTTTTTTCTGCGGCTGGAGTTTTGTCGTTAGATTTCTAACGCTCACTTCAGCCACGACTCTAAATACCGGCGTTAGGAAGATCCCATTGAAAAGATAGGATACGCAAATGGCGTAGGGGGATCTGCGGTATGGAAAAGTCGCGGCTGCAAAGTGAGCGTTAGACCCTTTCCTGACTGACTCCAAATACCAGCGGGCGGTAAAAACCAGCGTTAGGAGCCTCTAACGCTGGTTTTGACGGCTACCGCCCAACTCTAAATCTAGGCCAAATTAATTACAAAGGTAAAAAGTATATTTCTATAACAGTGTTGGTTATGCAAAACTGGGGAATAGTAAATAAAGGGATTATCTATCTTTTTAAACAATAACATTTTTGGTGTTTACTTTTCTTTAATTGCTGCTTGCTGCCTCTTTGATACGCAAATTGTCCGTATAGAATACTAAAGTACTCATAATTTGAGTATAGGTGATGGATTCCACGTGCAAAAACAGCTACATTTGAATGAGAAAATATAGGTAAAAGAGATATTTCTAAGCAATCTTTTACACTGCAGCATGTAAAACAGATCACTGGGAACATATTAAAGTGGAGAAAACTTTACAGTACAATGTACCTTTAAGTAATGAGCCATTTACTTCACTGTTATTTGCGTCTAATAAAAATACAAGCCATTATAATTATTATCAGGTATTTGTAGAGCGCCAACAGATTCCGCAGCACTATAAACATAGGCGGTATACAAGGTAACATTTATAGGGATCAAATGGGTAGAGGGCCCTGCCGAGAGTCGCACTGTTGTAGTCAGCTCTTATGAAGGTGACCTGCAAACAGTAGGGCTCTTAGACTTACATGCTAAGGGGGTCAGGGGATAGCAATGGAGGAGAGGAACTGGTATTAGGAAAGTTTAGTGTAGGTTGTATGCATCCCTGAACAGTAGAGTCTTTAGGGAGCGCTTGAAGCCATTTTATTTAAATTAAAGTAAAGTAGAAAGCTGCTAAAATAATGAGCCTATTGTGTCACATCCTCAGTGCGGTCACTATTCACTTGTATGCGTTCTCACTGGGTAACCTTTCGTATTGTTCTTTTAGGTGTTTTGTTGTAGTGATAGATACATTTAAATCCATGACTTCTAGCTTTGAGTACTGTGCTTACTGCAATGTTTGTTAATATACAGTATTTTACATATCTGTTGCTCTAGACTCGTGGAAGAGCTAAAAATATAGAAAGCTGGCATTGTTTGTCCAAATAAAAAAAGAAAAAGTGTTGCTGCTTCCTGAATTCTGAATCACTGGACCTACACAGTAACAGCTATATACATCCAAGCAAGAGGACAGGCTTAGACATGTCTGTGGTCAGTTCACCAATTACTTATGTAGACATTAGACCCAATGCAAATGAGAGGTGTCTTGATCCTCTACATTTCTTTTTTATTCTAATAAATTGTCCAGCCCATGACCACTAGCCAGCACAGATTTAAAAGAAATAAGCATGGACTCAGGGGCAGAACTCCCAAGTGCTTGGGGGCCAAAGCAGCCAGCCTATACATAGGCATGTGCTGAATGTGTACAATCCTAATGCAGGGGAGCCTTTTTATTATTGTTGGTTGCAGATCTATCTATCTAACTATCTATCTATCTATCTATCTGCAGTCAGATACCGCCCCCCTGGCTCCTCAACTCAATTTCTAGATCACTTTTCTGCCTGGCTACCTATTTCATTTCCTCAGAAACCCCTGCCCTCATTCTTAGTGACTTCGACATCCCTCTTGACAATCCCACTGCCTCCTCTGCAAAACAACTTCTGCATCTCACTACCGCTTTCGTTCTGTCACAATGGACTGTGTCTCCCACTCACAAAGATGGTCACTTCCTTGATCTGATCTTTATCTATCAATGCACTTTTTCAAACTTCACAAACTCCCCTTTTCCTCTTTCTGACCATCATCTCCTCACTTGCAACATCTCATCCTTCCCTACAACTCTCCTTCCTTCTACCCCTCACACCAAGCTTCACAGAAGCATTATGTCATTAGACCAGCAACAGCTCGCTAGTTCTCTCAAACCTCTCCTCTCATCCATCTCCTCCTTTTCCTGCCCTAATAAATCTATCTGCCACTATAATTCCACCCTTACATCGGTCCTTGACAATCTGACCCCTCCTACCATATCTCGGAAATCACACACTAACCCTCAGCCCTGGCATACTCCTCTGACACGGTACCTACACAGATGTTCCCGTACTGCTGAGCGGCACTAGAGAAAATCTCGGTGTTCAGCTGACTTTCTTCACTACAAGCTCATTTTGAACTCCTACTACTCTGCCCTTAATCTTTACAAGCAGCAATACTTCTCTACTCTTATCTCCATTCTTTATTCAAATCCAAAACATCTGTTCTCCACTTTCAACACTCTTCTCCACCCACTCCCACCTCCTAATACAACTTTGTCAGCTCAAGATTTTCCAGCCACTTCAATAACAAAATCTATTCCATTAGAAATGAAACCAGCTCTCAACATGCTTTCAGTCTCTCACCCCCTCAAAAGCTTGCAATCAACCAAAACCCACATAGCCATATATTTAGCTCTTTCATCCCTGTTATTGAGGAAGATGTTTCTGCACTTATACTGCGCTTTCACCTCACTACCTGTCCCCTCGGCCCCATCCCCTCGGCCCCATCCCCTCACAGCTACACCCCTCCCTCTCTTCTACACTTACTATACTCACACACATTTTTTTAACCTCTCCCTGAGCACCACTGGTATATTTCATCTCTAAACATGCACTGGTCACACCTATCCTCAAAAAATTCTCTCGATCCAATCTCCCCATCCAACTAATACCCTATTTTCCTACTCCCTCTTGTCTCAGAACTTCTTGAAAAGCTAGTACATGCCCGCCTATCCCATTTCCTTACATTACACTCTCTCCTTGACCCACTGCAATCTGGATGTCGGCCCCATCACTCCACAGAGACAGCAATTGTTAAGGTTACCAATGACCTACTTACAGCAAAATCCAAAGGCAACTTCTCTCTGCTTATCCTCCTTGATCTGTCTGCAGCCTTTGATACTGTTGACCACCCTCTTTGGCTCCAAACCCTCCAATCCTTTGGGATTTGTGACACTGCCCTCTCGTGGTTCTCTTCCTACCTTTCTAACCATGCCTTTAGTGTAGCTTTCTCTGGGGCTTTCTCTTTCCACCGTTACCACTTTCTGTTGGGGTACCGCAAGGCTCTGTTCTCGGTCCCCTTCTCTTCTCAATCTACATGTCATCATTAGGTTCCCTAATAAAGTCCCATGGGTTTTAATATAATTTTATGCTGATGACACCCCAATCTACATCTCTGCTCCAGACTTATCTCCTTCCTTGCTAACCCGTGTCACTCACTGTCTTTCTCACATCTCTTCATGGATGTACTCTCACTATCTTAAGCTAAATCTCTCCAAAACTGAGCTCCTTATTTTCCTCACTTCTAAAATCTCCACCCCCATCTCTCTATAACTGTCAATAACTCCATCATTACCTCTACCCCACATGCCTGATGTCTTGGGGTCACACTTGACTCAGATCTTTCTTTCACTCCTCACATTCAGGCCTTGGCTAAATCCTGCACCTTCCACCTTAAAAACATCTCTAAAATTAGACATTTCCTTACACAAGACACAACTAAGATTTTAATCCACTCTCTCATCCTTTCCCGCCTTGACTACTGCAACTCCGTCCTCTTTGCTCTCCATAGCTGCCGCCTAGCTCCTTTACAATCCATAATCCCTCCCAGGCTCATCTTCCTTACACGTCGCTCTTCATCTGTTTCACCTCTATTGCAATCCCTTCACTGGCTTCCTCTTGCCTCCAGGATTAAACACAAAATTCTGACTCTGACATACAAAGCCTTCAACTGCACTGCTCCCCCCTATATCTCAGACCTTGTCTCCAGATACTCTCCCTCCCATCCACTTCGCTCTGCTCACGACCTCCTACTTTCCTCCTCTCTTGTTACCTACTCACATTCCCGTTTACAGGATTTCTTCAGACTGGTTCCCATCTTGTGGAACTCTCTGCCTGGCTCCACAAGACTCTCCCCTAGTTTTGAAAGTTTCAAGTGCTCCCTAAAGACTCTACTGTTCAGGGATGCATACAACCTACACTAACCTTTCTTAATACCAGTTCCTCTCCTCCATTGCTATCCGCCATAAACCCCCTTAGCATGCAAGCCTAAGAGCCCAACTGTTTGCAGATCCCCTTCCTAAGAGCTGACTACAACAGTGCGACTCTCAGCAGGGCCCTCTACCCATCTGATCCCTATAAAAAACACTAGCTGAACACACTAGGTGTCAACTCTTGGGGGTGCAATAATGGTAACCAATGCAACAAAAAGGATTCTTAGAATAGATCCCAAAATGTATAATGCATAATATGGAATGAACCAATATAAATGCTATAACCACTAAAGGAACGATATAGTGTTAAACATATAACATTTGTGATATACCAGTGATAATTATGGATATCAGCAAAAAATGTAATAGAGTCTCTATACAATATAGATACCAGTCCTTAGAAGAATCCAAAGATGTATATGTCCTCTTGATGTGAATGTTCTTGCTGCTTTAAATATACAGCTCCTCCTGTGTTGATCACACCCCAAATCTGGAGTCAGCTCTTTGCCAGATATAACGACCAGGATACAAACTTTCTCTGTGAACAAGATCACAAAACAAAGGCGCCTCCTAGTGTGATACGATGGATATAAATGGATAGATATAGATGCTAAATGAATACTCACAAGTGGAGCAGCACCCAATTGTGCTAAATAAGGCAGACTGGGAGCTTGCAGTATCCCAGCTCACTGTTTCAGTGTTAGTGCTGGTATCCCCTATGTCCTCAGTGGAGAAAAATAAGCTCAGACTCTCAGTAATAGAATTAAAAAAGAACCACAATTTAATGGCGAATTAAAATCAGGTGTCAACCATATGACTCCGATATATAAAAAGAACAGATTGCAATGCGTTTCTCAGACTACTGTCTGTTTCAAGCCTGATAAAACAGACAGTAGTCTGAGAAACGCGTTTCAATCTGTTCTTTTTATATATCAGAGTCATATGGTTGACACCTGATTTTTATTCGCCATTAAATTGTGGTTCTTTTTTAATTCTATTACTGAGAGTCTGAGCTTATTTTTATCCACTGAGGACATAGGGGATACCGGCACTAACACTGAAACAGTGAGCTGGGATACTGCAAGCTCCCAGTCTGCCTTATTTAGCACAATTGGGTGCTGCTCTACTTGTGAGTATTCATTTAGCATCTATATCTATCCATTTATATCCACCGTATCACACTAGGAGGCGCCTTTGTTTATAGCGCTGCAGAATCTGTTGCTGCTCTACAAATAACCGATAATAATAATAATCTATCTATATTATTGCTATTGTTTCACCAGGGCCCTCTGTTGAGTAGTTCCGCTACTGCATAGACTCACATATATTATTTAAATAAAGAGGATGAAGCTCAGGGCAGAATGGCAAAAAAAGTGTATTTGTGCCTTTATACTAGTGGTTTTCAAAGTGTGAGGTGGGCGCTAGACCATATAAGGGGGGGCACTAGACCATATAAGGGGGGGGCGCTAGACCATATAAGGGGAGGTGAAGGAACACTGACACTTCACGCTATCCTATGGTAACCAACAGCTGACTTTGGCAAAACATAGAACGGATTTTAAGAGATGATAATGACAATTGCCATGTTGTGGTAGAATAATGCAAATGGCGGAATGCAAGTGGAAGAAAGGCACTGACATCGCTCAGAGACTGTGTTGCATTTGTTGTTTTGATCAGTAACTTACATTTAACACAAAAATAACAAAGTGCAAACTGAAACCTTAATGAAACACTGTTTTGGTTGAACAGAATAAACTCTTAAAAGGATAGGAAAGTCAAAATTAAAAGTGCATGATTCAGAAAGAGCAGGTCATTTGAAGTCACTTTTAAATTCACTTCTATTTTCAAATGTGCTTTGTTCTCTTCGTATCCTTTGTTGAAAAAGAAAATGCACTTATCCTACACTAGTGGGTGCTGCTGCTATGTGTTGCCTGCACACATTTGTCTTTTGTGATTGGCTGACTAGATGTGCTCATTTTGCTGCCAGTAGTGCAATAATTTTCCTTCAGCAAAGGATAACAAGAGAACAAAGAAAATCAGATAATGGAAGTAAATTGTAAAGTTGTTTAAAATTGTATGTTCTATCCATACCATGAAGGAAAATGTTAGGGTTTACTGTCCCTTTAAGTGTTGTGTGTGAAGCCTGGATGTAATGTAAATTCCCCAAAATAAAACTAAAAATATATATTACAATTTTGTTTGAAGGGAAAAAAACATTTTTTTTTTGTTTTTTGGGGGTTGTCTTGTAAGTTTCATCAGAAAGGAGGCTCAACCGCCAAAAACTTGAAAACCCCTGCTTTGTACTGATTTATGTAATATATTAATATTATTGAGGTGCCGCCAAGCTGTTCCTTCACTCATTCAATCATTATCTGCGTCTAGAAAATAATTCTCATGGTTCACTGGTTTATAGTCAGGCAGGTGCAGCGCATACACACATTATAATGACCCTTGGTTCATTAATCTTTGATTTCTTAAATGCGACTGCTACATTATATTTTATCCTTTCTCCTATTTTCCACAATGCAATTATTTGAGTATGAAAAAGTAAACAAATTAAAAAAAAATAATCAATAAATCATTTGATTGTTTAAAGTGGCACAGAATATATGTGGTTTTAGGGAGTACCATGGAAATTTAGGAACTTTCTTATACAAATATTTATACTATGGCCTCTATTTATCAAAGGTCTTGCGGACCTGATTCGACAGTGCGGATCAGGTCCGCAAGACCTCGCTGAATGCGGAGAGCAATACGCTCTCCGTATCCAGCATTGCACCCTGCTGACTCGATTGGCCGCCAGCAGGGAGGTGTCAATCAACCTGATCGTATTCGATCGGGTTGAATTGCGGCGATTTCTGTCCACCTGCTCAGAGCAGGCGGACAGGGTTATGGAGCAGCGGTCTTTAGACTCGCCAGAAACACGGGCCATCAAGCTCCATTCGAAGCTTGATAGATAGGCCCCTATGAGTTTACTCTGTGTGATGTAAAATAATCCAATACAAAGCAACAAATAAATTAGGATATTTTGTTAGATCACATAGTATCACTACATTGTGTGTTATTTATTTAAAGTTTTATAGATAAGAAACATAATTTAGTGAACAAAAACAGAAGCTTTTTTTCCTGCATTCTGTGACATATTGTTTTATACATTTCTGTTGACGTTCTTTACATAGGACATGATCTTCTAAACTAAATGATTCAAGAAACCAAAATAAAATACACAAGATTTATTTAAAAGACTGCTAGAGTTGAGTAGAAGCAATGCTTTTATAATCTAACTGGTGCTAATTATGGCTATTTATTGGTGCTGAGAATTTTTTCAAACTCTTCTTGGAAATCATAAATCCTCCATAACTATTATCTACAGGGTGGTTAACCCATCCAAACGGATGCAACCTATATTTTTTATTGGGTATGTTTAGCTTCTCGTCACCTTCTAACTCATCCCCAGGGTTAATTCCAGGGTAATCGCCTTCAAGGGATATTTCTCTTTTAGAATCGATAGGGCTAGTTTCAGATGATTCTTCCTCGATATCCTCAGGATCTGCGTTAATTCGTCTCCTTTTCCAAACAACTTCCTTTCCCCATCTAAAGTGATTCACAGAAGGAGATCTTTTGTTTCCTTGTCTGTCCAGTGCTTCCTCCTCCATTTGGTTAGGTTGATCGCTCTCGTGGTCATTACTGGAAAGTGGGTTAAATAAGGGGTAGTTTGAATTATATTTCCTCCTGTCGACTGTTCTTCCACCCATGATTATCTTCCTCATGTTGTTTAGCACAGGCTGTATTTGATTTTCTTGAAATGCAGGTGGCACAGCATATACATCTACTGTGCAAGCTTTTACACATTCCTGGTGGGAAACAAAGAATCAGACACTTTATATGCAATAGTCAAGTGACAGAAAACCCATTAAACTATTTTTCTTTTGTTTTATCTAAAAAACATATTACATTTTAATGTTATTACAGTTGCTGAAACACTCAAACTACTTTTTCAGAATGGTCCTGCCCACCAATGTAGCTTTAGTAGTTCTCACTATTAGCCATTAAAGGACCACTAAATATAGTACAATTGCATAATCAAAAAGTGAATAATAAAAAGAAATGCTATAACATTTATTCAAAACCTCGTCGCTCAGGCGAGAATATTCTAAGAAACCTCGCCAGTACGGTGAGGCCCTTAAAAAAAAATTAGAAACACAAATTTTAACTTGAGACGTGTTTATGTTGCTATGTAGTGTTCTTTATGTGAAACAGAGACTCCTACATTACAATATAAGGTTTAAAAAAATTCTTAAAGATTTTGTGTGATTTCTCTCCATGTTGGCGAGGTTTTGAATATCAGGCCCTTACTCTGAATTTCAAATAAGCAGCAGATTTTTTTCTGACAAATGTATTTATTTTCCCCGTTTGCTGGCCCTCAGTATAATGTGACAGCCATCAGCCAACCACAAACTATACTAACCTTGTGAGTTTGTGCACATGCTCAGTAGGAGCTGGTGTCTCAGAAAGTGTGAATATAAAAAGACTGTGCATAACTTGATAATGTAAGTTAATTGGAAAGTTTCTTAAAAGTGTGTGATCTTTCCAATTCATGAAAGTTTATTTTGACTTTAGTATCCCTTAAAGCAAATGATCATTGAGTTGTTCCCAAATGTGCAATTCCTCTTAATTTCACTATAACTTCAGCTTTATCTTTTGTAATAAAATAGAATCACTACACAGTAGTGAGTTATACTTTATAGAAATCATTGCAATATGTACTATTTATAATTTTAAAAGGATTTTACCTTTTATTTCTTTATTTTTTTTTAACTTAATTTATGCAGCGTCCATTACTTCTTGTCACAGTCAAACAAGGGGGCTGGGGTCTCTACAGGAAAGCAGTTTTTCCTTTTAAGTAATGTAACGGTACCAACCGGATACCAAGGGTTAACACCAGGGAACAATGTCCTGCATAGGGAATCAGCAGTTCACAACCCAGCCAGTTTTCAGGTTTTAAACAGAATAACACTTTATTTGAAGGCAGCATACAGATTTATACAGGTTTTTGACCCCCCCCCCCCCCAGATGGGGGTGGAAAGAATGTTGTACATTAGATAAAAGGGAGAAGCGCCCTTGACATGATACAATAGGATTATATTACTTAAACACTTCAACCACAGGACACTCTTGACTCTCCTTATCACTTAGGCGTTTCTCTCTGGGGGTGATCAAACAATAGAATGCTAAGCATTAATTAGATTGTAGCTGGAGCCAGCCACTTGTGGTTAGAAAATAAAGTTAACACTTTCAGTCCTGACTGAAGGGTCTGTCACAGACAACCTTTCTTACGTTATAGTCCAGAAGTGGCTAGGTTTGCCACAATGCTCCCCCAGAACCAAGCCGGCATACACAGTCTGATCCCAACGGATCGGCTTGGGGATGTCCGGGGCAACAACTTTCGGCTCAAGTAAGCTACGGGGTGTTCTCCGCCATCTGCTCCAACTTGGCTCAGTACTGCCCCCACCCCAAACATGGAAGCGTCTCTTCCCGGAGGGACTGGGCTTGGGTAGTCACAGGGTTAACATTAGCGGGATCCATGGGAGCATAGGCAGAAACAAGGGGGGCCAAGTCATTTCCAAGGAGAACATCAGCAGGTAAGTCCTTCTTGACCCCCACATTCACAAGTCTAGCGCCCACTCCCCAATCCAAATGTACCCTGGCAACAGGTAGGCGGAACACAGTGCCCCCTGCTACCCTCACAGCCACAGTGTCTCCAGTGTGCTGTTTCTCAGGCACCAAGTTCTCTTGAAGCAAGGTCATGGTAGCACCAGTATCCCGTAGACAACTGACCTCCTTCCCATTCACTTTAACCCGTTGCCGGTTATTCCGGTGGGCAGCTTGCACGGGGTCTGCTTCATGTAGGCTGCCCCAGCATTCTGGCGCCTCTACGTAGCGGGCCACAGGCTGAGGATTATGTGGGATTCCGCCAGCGGGTCTTCTCCAGGACTGTGCTTGATTCGCTGCATTTAGGGGACACTCTGGTCTTTTGTGCCCTAGTTGCTTACATCCAAAGCACCGAATAGGTTGTGAGTAGCCCCGCGAATTGAACCGGGCTCTCTGAGGGTAGTTCGTGGCCGGAGGCCGTGTGGTATAGCGGTGCGCCGGGGGTTGGTAACTGGCAGCTGCTGGGGTGACTGGGGGTCTGTACTCCACTCTAGCAGTGGGCAATCGGTATACTGCTCCCCCTGCCCCTCGTACTGCCACGGATCCGCCAGTGGGTGCTGTATCCGGCACCAAATGGGGAGCTATCAGGGTTAAAGTAGCTCCCGAATCCCGAAGGCCCTGGACCGACATCACCTCATGCAGAATTCCCAGGGGTTCCTCGGCTTGGGTGCTCAACACCTCATGAGCGGCTGGCTCCGTTTGGTAATGGTGAGCAGCCGCCCTTGGGGCCAGGTTCTGTCTGACCTGGTTCCAAGCTTGTCTGCTCCGATTTTGGGTGCACTCACATGCCATATGTCCCCACTGCTTGCAGGTGTGGCATTGTATATTAGCCCGTCCGTTGTTAGGCTGTAGTCCATGGTGCCTCCTGGCATCAAAATGCTGGTCTGCTAATCTGGCTGCTTCGGTTAAGGTGAGGGGTTTTCGATCTCTCACCCATTCTTGGGCTTCTGGGGACAAGCCGTTAAAGAATTGCTCCAACAGCATCAGTTGTCGCAATTCTTCCATGGTGGTAGCTTGGCTGGCCTGTATCCACCCCTGAGATGCTTGATCCAGCTTGTGGGCCCACTCTGCATGGGAATCTCTTTCTGGCTTGCGCAGGCCTCTAAACTTGCGCCGGTATGCCTCTGAGGTAATGGCATATCTTTCCAAGATCGCTCTCTTCACTTTAGCGTAATCCTTGCTGTCCTCCCTGGGTACAGCGCGATACGCTTCCGCTGCCCTACCGGCTAGCTTGCCTGCTAGCACCGGCACCCATACGGACTGCTCCAAATCATGTAACTCGCACAGTCTCTCAAAATCCTGTAAATACCCATCAATCTCATCCTTCTCCTCACAAAACATTTTAAATGCATGGTATGGGATTTTGGGTCTTACTGGGTTGCTGAGTGCGTCCAAAATGGATTCTGCTCGGGAGGATGCATTCCGCGGACTGTGTGCCATCACGTACTCCTGCACATCTGCCATTACCACGGATAGCATATCCCGTGGTACAGGTTGGGGTAAAAATTCCAGCCTGGTCCTCATTTCCCTCTGGTATAGGGTCTCCTCCATGGCTGCTGGAGGCGTAGCGCTGCGAGCTCTGTCTCCCTCCATCAGCTCAGCAATTAATATAGCCTTGGGTTTGCTGCTGCCTATCTTTCCCCTGGCTTCTAGCAGTTCCTTTTACGTTTGTCTCTTTAGCTTAGAATAATCCATCTCCATTCACTTCGGTCCCTGGTACTCCTTCCATCTTAGTCAGTATTGTAGTAATCCCCCTCTTCCTGAGGTTACTGGCTTGTGTAGTTGCTCTTCTGGGCGATAAGGTTCATTCCGTCGCTTGCCACCAATTGTAACGGTACCAACCGGATACCAAGGGTTAACACCAGGGAACAATGTCCTGCATAGGGAATCAGCAGTTCACAACCCAGCCAGTTTTCAGGTTTTAAACAGAATAACACTTTATTTGAAGGCAGCATACAGATTTATACAGGTTTTTGACCCCCCCCCCCCCAGATGGGGGTGGAAAGAATGTTGTACATTAGATAAAAGGGAGAAGCGCCCTTGACATGATACAATAGGATTATATTACTTAAACACTTCAACCACAGGACACTCTTGACTCTCCTTATCACTTAGGCGTTTCTCTCTGGGGGTGATCAAACAATAGAATGCTAAGCATTAATTAGATTGTAGCTGGAGCCAGCCACTTGTGGTTAGAAAATAAAGTTAACACTTTCAGTCCTGACCGAAGGGTCTGTCACAGACAACCTTTCTTACGTTATAGTCCAGAAGTGGCTAGGTTTGCCACAAGTAATACTAGGATACATCTAATATAGCTGCTATCAGTTTAAAGCCCATGTTCAGTAGAGGACTTTTTCTGCAGAAAGCATGTGCTAATAGAACCCAAGTTCAGTAATGTCTGCTCTGTTATCTAACTGTAGGCAGGGGCTACACTGAGAATTGATCAAGAAAACAAATACATTCTGCAAGATTATGAGTTTTGCGTTAGGAGCTGTGCGGTGCTAACGAGCAGTTTATTGTCACCGCTCACTTACCTGCAGCGCTGGAATTACAAGTTTTCTGAAACCCGGCGTTAACAAGCAAGAAGTGAGCGCAGAGCAAAATTGAGCTCCAAACTTCACTTCAATACCAGCGCTGCTTAAGTCAGCGGTGAGCTGGTCATACGTGCTCGTGCATGATTTCCCCATAGACATCAATGGGGAGAGCTGTCTGAGAAAAAGCCTAACACCTGCAAAAAAGCAGCATAAAACTCAGTAACGCAGCCCCATTGATTCCTATGGGGAAACACATTTTATGTTTACACCTAACACCCTAACATGAACCCAGAGCCTAAACACCCCTAATCTTACACTGATTAGCCCCTAATCTGCCACCCCCGACATCGCCGACATCTACATTATATTTATTAACCCCTAATCTGCTGCTGCGGACACCGCCGCCACCTACATTATACTTATGAACCCCTAATTTTAACTAGGTAGAATAGTTATTAAATAGTTATTAACTATTTAATAACTACCTAGCTAAAATAAATACAAATTTACCTGTAAAATAAAACCTAACCTAAGTTACAATAACACCTAACCTTACACTATAATTAAATAAATTCCCTACATTAAATACAATTAAATAAATTAAATTAGCTAAATCACAAAAAACACACTAAATTACAGAAAATAAAAAACAAATTACAGATCTTTAAACTAATTACACCTAATCTAAGAGCCCTATCAAAATAAAAAAAGCCCCCCCCCCAAAGAAAACAAAAAACCAAGCCTAAACTAAACTACCAATAGCCCTTAAAAGGGCCTTTTGCTGGGCATTGCCCCAAAGAAATCAGCTTTTTTCTGTAAAAAAAATATACAAACAACCCCCCAACAGTAAAACCCACCACCCCCACAACCAACCCCCCAAATAAAATACTAACTAAAAAAACTTAAGCTCCCCATTGCCCTGAAAAGGGCATTTGTATGGGCATTGCCCTTAAAAGGGCATTTAGCTCTATTGCGGCCCAAAGTCCCTAATCTAAAAAATAAACCCACCCAATACACCCTTAAAAAAATCCTAACACTAACCCCCGAAGATTCACTTACCAGGAGAAGTCTTCATCCAAGCGGCAAGATGTCCTCAACATAGCCGGCAAAAGTGGTCCTCCAGACGGGCAGAAGTGGTCCCCCAGATGGGCAGAAGTCTTCATCCAGATGGCATCTTCTATCTTCATCCTTCCGGCACGGAGCGGGTCTATCTTCAAGACATCCGACGCGGCGCATCCTCTTCTTCCGACGGCTTCTTCGTAATGAATATCACTTTAAGTGACGTCATCCAAGATTGCGTCCCTTAGATTCCAATTGGCTGATAGAATTCTATCAGCCAATCAGCCAATCAGAATTAAGGTAGAAAAAATCCTATTGGCTGATGCAATCAGCCAATAGGATTGAGCTGGCATTCTATTGGCTGTTTTGCAAATAGGATTTTTTCTACCTTAATTCCGATTGGCTGATAAAATTCTTTCAGCCAATCGGAATCTAAGGGACGCCATCTTGGATGACGTCACTTACAGTGATATTCATTTCGAAGAAGCCGTTGGAAGAAGAGGATGCTCCGCATCGGATGTCTTGAAGATAGACCCGGTCCGTGCCGGAAGGATGAAGATAGAAGATGCTGTCTGGATGAAGACTTCTGCCCGTCTGGAGGACCACTTCTGCCCGTCTGGAGGACCACTTCTGCCGGCTTTGTTGAGGACATCTCCCGGTAAGTGAATCTTCGGGGGTTAGTGTTAGGATTTTTTTAAGGGTGTATTGGGTGGGTTTATTTTATAGATTAGGGACTTTGGGCCGCAATAGAGCTAAATGCCCTTTTAAGGGCAATGCCCATACAAATGCCCTTTTCAGGGCAATCGGGAGCTTAGGTTTTTTAGTTAGTATTTTATTTGGGGGGTTGGCTGTGTGGGTGGTGGTTTTTACTGTTGGGGTTTTTTTTTTTTACAGGAAAAAGAGCTGATTTCTTTGGGGCAATGCCCTGCAAAAGGCCCTTTTAAGGGCTATTGGTAGTTTAGTTTCGTTTTTTTTTATTTTGGGGGGGCTTTTTTATTTTGATAGGGCTCTTAGATTATATGTAATTAGTTTAATGATCTGTCATTTGTTTTTTATTTTCTGTAATGTAGTATTTTTTTGTGATTTAGCTAATTTATTTAATTTATTTAATTGTATTTAATGTAGGGAATTTATTTAATTATAGTGTAAGGTTAGGTGTTATTGTAACTTAGGTTAGGTTTTATTTTACAGGTAAATTTGTATTTATTTTAGCTAGGTAGTTAGTAAATAGTTAATAACTATTTAGTAACTATTATACCTAGTTAAAATAAATACAAACTTGACTGTGAAATAAAAATAAAACCTAAGATAGATACAATGTAAATATTAGTTATATTGTAGCTAGCTTAGGGTTTATTTTACATGTAAGTATTTAGTTTCAAATAGGAATTATTTAGGTAATGATAGTCATTTTTATTTAGATTTATTTTAATTATATTTAAGTTAGGGGGTGTTAGGGTTAGGTTTAGATTTATGTTTAGAGGTTAATAAATTTAATATAGTGGCGGTGACGTTGGGGACGGCAGATTATGGGTTAATAAATGTAGGTAGGTGGCGGCGATGTTGGGGGCAGCAGATTAGGGGTTAATAAATATAATGTAGGTTGCGGCGATGTCCAGAGTGGATGATTAGGGGTTAATAAGTATAATGTAGGTGGCAGCGATGTTAGGGGTGGCAGATTAGGGGTTAATATTATTTAATTAGTGTTTGCGAGGCGGGAGTGCGGCGGTTTAGGGATTCATATGTTTATTCTAGTGGCAGCGATGTCCGTAGCGGCAGATTAGGGGTTAAAATTTTTATTATAGTGTTTGCGATGCGGGAGGGCCTCGGTTTAGGGGTTAATAATAGGTAGTTTATGCGTGTTAGTGTACTTTTTAGCACTTTAGTTATGAGTTTTATACTACGGCGTTGTAGTGTAAAACTCATAACTACTGAGTTTAAAATGCGTTAGGGATCTTGGAGGTAGAGGGTGTACCGCTCACTTTTTGGCCTCCCAGGACAGACTCATAATACCGGCGCTATGGAAGTCCCATAGAAAAAAGGGTTTATGAAGTTTACGTAAGTCGGTTTGCGGTAAGGCCAAAAATGTGTGCGGTGTCCCTAAACCTGCAAGACTCGTAATACCAGCGGTAGTGAAAAAGCAGCGTTAGGACCTGTTAACGTTGCTTTTTCAGCTTACTGCAAAACTCGTAATATAGCCGAAAGTTTCATTTTTTTCTATTTACTTTGTTGCAATAGAGGTGAGTGGAGTTTGGCTTTTGAGAATCAATTGCAGCAAAAATATGTTATTTTGTTAAAAAAATGCTTTTATTTGGCTGATATGTTACTCTATGGCAACACAACAGAAATGTCTTGTAAACAAGGGATCTGCTGTCCTTTCAACAGTCTATATTATTTTTAGAAGGCTTAATATCATACATATAATATTATATTATTAGTATAATACTGTCTTAGTTTAAATATTCTGTGGTTCCAAATATAAGCATTTAAGCGTCAGCATTTGGGCTACTGTGATGTAAAATAAGGTAGACATAAAGATGTTTCATATGGAACTAGTGGGTATTTTAAGAAACTCCAATAAATAAATAAAAATGTTAAATAAAAGAGAAATTAGAACCTTCAGTTTGCCTAAATTCTGATGGAGTTGGATATCATCTATGTACCCATGGGATAACTATGTACTACATACCCATAAGTGAACCCCCAGTAATGACTGAATTAATACATTGCTACCCAATTACTGTTTGTACCACATGCAGATAGGTTCTGTTTTATTGGGATAATCATGGGACCAGTCCTAGATGAAATAGTCATGGGTGTCCAGAGAGAGGGTAGAGAAGAGGGGGAAATGCCCTGTCTACTGGAATTTGTCTCCTTTATAGCTAAGCATAAGCACCCTCTTCATTCAGTAGTCAGTATTTTGATGTTAAAGGGACACTAAAAACAAAATTAAACTTTCATGGTTCAGGTAGAACATGCAGTTTTACAAAACTTTCCAATTTACTTCTATTATCAAAATGTGCACATTTTCTTTTTATATGCACACTTATAGTGCACAGTATAAATATATATGCGTTTTGTGATTGGCTGATGGATGTCACATGATACAGTGGAAGGAAAAATGCAATTCAATTTGCCAGAAAAAAAAAATCTACTACACATTTGAAAAATAAAATAAGTGCAACTGCATTGTCTTTTTATTATGTTTTTGATGATTATGGAAATATACTGTATTTAGTGGTCGTCTAATGAGCCAGCAATTCTGATGCACGTTGCACTGATACCGTTATGTTTGGGCATTTTATATTTAGCCCCCCTCAACAAAAAAAGTGCAAATAGTGTCCTCATTTCTCATCCCTTCTACAATATTATTAAGTTTTAGTTCTAAGTATTGAGTGTCCTCCATAAAGGGACATGAAACCCAATTCACACTGAAACAATGTTGAAAACATAACACCTATATAAAGTTAAATATATCAAGCTGCATTCATAGGTCAGACATGCTGTGCAGGCTCAAATGAGAGATCATGCAACAACAAATTTAAGGGGACAGTAAAGTAAAAATTTATGATACAGATATAGCATACAATTTTATACAACTTTCCAATATACTTTTTTTTTTACTATTATGTTATGTGCTTCATTCTCTTTGTATCCTTTGTTTAAAAACATCTTGGTAGGCTCAGGCTGCGAGCTAGCTGCTGATTGCTGGCTGAACCTATTTGCTTCTTGTCAATGTCTCAGCTGATGTGTTCAGCTAGCTCTAAGTAGTGCATTGTGGCTCATTCAACAAAGGATATCAAAGAGAATGAAGCACATTAGATTATATAAAAGTAAAATGGAAACGTATTTAAAATTGCATGCTCTTTCTGAACCATTAAATAAATAACTTGGGTTTCATGTCCCTTTAAGAAGCAGTTACTTTTTTATTTATCCTTTCTGCCATCTCAAAGGTAGTGGTGTTCTTTCAGACTAGCAAACATATCAGATCAACAAACGGAAGTGACGTTCCTGTCTGACCCGAAAATACTCACTGCGCATGTGTTCCTCTGTGTCATCGCATTCCAATCCCAGCACGTCCCAAATTACTTTCTACCCATCAGATTCTTGTACACTTTTAAAGCGCATGCGTGTACAGAGCTATAGTTTGTATATCTAAGGCATGATGGGTAATGTAGTTTAATTTCAAAGAACTACAGTACCTTTAATACAGTTAAAACAACTCACTTAAAAATTATTTTTGATAAACTAATAAACTGAACTGAACTGAAGAATTAGATGCTGATATTTTTAACTGTATATTAAAAGGTACTATAGTTCTTTGAAATTAAACTACATTTACCATCATACCTTACAAATACAAACTACACCTTTGTGTGCACATGCACTTTAAAAGTGTACAAAAATCTGATGAGTAGATAGTAATTTGCAATGTGTTGGGATTGAAATACGATGACACAGAGGAGCGCATGCGCAGTATTTTCAGACAGCTGACGGAACGTTACTTCCATTTGCTGATCTGATATGTCTAAATCTAACTGATAGCGTTAACACAGCTAAATTATCGTTTTATACATTTATTCAAACAGTTCATAGACATTTCTAGGACACATAAAGATTTGTGCATAAATGTCCTCACAAAAAAAAATTAAATAAAAACAATTAATCATAAAACGTCCATACAGGAAGTATAATATAAAATGTTCAACATCCTACAATCGCATTATTTGACCAAAGATCAAAAGTGAAACTTGAGCAGTAAATTCAAGATGTATCCACTAATATCTTAAAACTGATGTTGATAGAAGCTACATTTTAAAGATCACAGCTCTGTAGGTATGAAATCCTTCTGGTGTCTTAGGATATTCCTTTTAGAATCTGCTCACTACAGTGCACTTACTGGTTGCAATTCAGATATTCACAACAGTGCACTTACTGGTTGCAATTCAGATATTCACAACAGTGCACTTACTGGTTGCAATTCAGATATTCACAACAGTGCACTTGCTGGTTGCAATTTAGATATCACATGTCAAAAATTGTTAGTTAAAGACACTAAACAAAAAAAGAGATACTATATAAGCACTCAAATAAGTGCTACCACTAATATGAGTGTCTTAGGATATTCCTTTTAGAATCTGCTCACAACAGTGCACTTACTGGTTGCAATTCAGATATTCACAACAGTGCACTTACTGGTTGCAAATCAGATATTCACAACAGTACACTTACTGATTGCAATTCAGATATTCACAACAGTGCACTTACTGGTTGCAAATCAGATATTCACAACAGTGCACTTACTGATTGCAATTCAGATATTCACAACAGTGCACTTATTGATTACAATTTAGATATTCACAACTGTGCACTTACTGATTGAAATTTAGATATTCACAACTGTGCACTTACCGATTGCAATTCAGATATTCAAATATTGCTCTTTTCTGTCTGTTTGGATGTTCTGTTGATAACCTGAGCTCCTGTCTTGTTTCTATTGATCCTGGTTTGCTTAAAAGCTGCATTTATAACTGATAAATAGCTAAATTGCAATCAGTAAGTGCAAATTTGGGAGCAAATTCTAAAAGAAATATCCTAAGAAGAAACCAGAAGAATTTCATACATACAGAGTGTCTGTGGCAAGAATTGATGTCCCTGATCTTTAAAAATCAGCTTCTAAAACATCAGTTTTAAGATATTAGTGGATACATCTTGGATAGTCTGCTCAAGTTCTGCTATTGATCTTTGGTCATATAATACAATCGAAGGAGAATGGACATTTTATATTATATTTCCTGCATGGATTTTTTATGATTGTTATCATTTTAATATCTTTTTTGTGTGTGAAGGGATTATGTGTCCTTGAAATGTCTATGAACTGTTTGAATAAAGTAGATAATGATACTTTAGCTGTGTTAGCTCCATCTATCAGTTAGTTTGTAGTTCACATGACAACAAGAAGTTATTGATTTGTAGTAAAATTAATAAATAAAACACTGGTGTTGCATAGGGATGTAAAGGGTGACAACGAATCACACTGTAGAACTAGCTATGAAAATCTGCTGAAAATCTGCTGCTTCCCCTCTGAGAGGGACCACGCCCTCTGAGGATGACCACGTCAGGGACTTCCTTGTTATTTTAACCAGCTCTCCACTTGTTGCTTATAATATGCATAATATTTAAAATTGAACTTAATCACTACTACTACCGCATTCCTGGCGCAAAGCCAGTGCGGTAGTTAGGTTTATCAGTTATAACCTTGGGTAATTATCATTGATTTTAGAACTTTATTCAAATCGTGATTTAGAAACACCTCTCAGCTTAACTGGTTAAAGGGACAGTCTACACAAAAATTGTTATTGTTGTTTAAAAAGTTAGCTAATGCCTTTACTATCCATTCCCCAGCTTTGCACAACCAACATTGTTAGATTAATATACTTTATAACATTTAAACCTCTACATTTCTGCCTGTTTCAAAGGCTCTATTGACAGCCTCTTAATCACATGCTTTTGTATTTGCTTTTCACAACAGAAGACTGCTAGTTCATGTGGGCCATATAGATAGCAATGTGTTCACGCCCAAGAAGTTATTTAAGAGTTAGCACAACACAATACTAAATGCAAGTTAATAGATAAAATGATGTGTCCTTGAAATGTCTATAAACTGTTTAAATAAAGTAGATAATGATACTTTAGCTGTGTTAGCTCCATCTATCAGTTAGTTTGTAGTTCACAAGACAACAAGAAGTTATTGATTTGTAGTAAAATGAAAAAAATAAAACATTGGTGTTGCATAGGGATGTAAAGGGCGACAACGAATCACACTGTAGAACTAGCTATGAAAATCTGCTGCTGCTGTTCTGTGGAATAATTAGGCCTAGACATTATACAGGATTATACAGACTACATGGACTATTTTGGCTACCATATTCTGTTTTTATCTAAAATAATAATAGTTTATTGATATTAAAACCATTTTTCCTTACCTGGATGCCATCTTCATCTGTAAGGTTGGAGCATTTAATGCTCTTCCAGCACTGACCATGAACCTCTGTGGTGTAAAATATAACGGTCCCAAGTATAAAGCTCCACACCGGTAACAACATTTTTGTGTAGAATAGCTGAAATTAAAAAAACAAAAATCAAATTTGCATTAAATGTATATATTATTTTCTTTTTGAACAAATCTCATTAAATGTACCATTATTAATAAGATTTACCTATCAGCCAATGAGTATTAGTCGTACACATTTTTGCCAAGCATGAAACAATTTTAAACATGTATATACACATGCACATATATATATGTGCATATGTACTATGAAATTAAATATGAATTAAATATGCAAAAGTTGCAAAGATGAATATGGATTTTGGGAGTATTACTTTATAAATATATATATATACACAAACACATATATACTGTAAATATATAATATAATATAAAAACTATTGGCATGAGCTACCTTAAAGGAACAGTAAACTTAAAAAATAATGTTATATAATTCTGCACATATACCTTTAAAAATCAAAACATTATCTTCTGATCAGGTCTTCTTTTTCAGACCAGAGCGGGAGCGAACTACATTCAGTTCAATAGCACGATCGGGCGCACTGTTATTAGACAGCACATCCGCGAACTGCTTTTGAAAAAGAAGACCTGATCAGAAGAGCCTGGAGAGGAGATTTTAGAGCTAAAGATCTCTCAAATCTTTTGCTTTTTAAAGCTGTCGCTAAGATAATGCTACATAATTCTGAACTATGTGTATAAGTTTACTGTCCCTTTAACTCCTTGGCTTTAAGGGTAAAAAATTTCTAAACAATAGCAATTAAATATTAAACATATTAGACATTTTAAGTTTAAAGACCATGTGTCTGATAGCCTTGCAAGGAACAAGGAGGTTGTAAGATGAATAATATAGATTAGTACAAGTGTGCTGGGAGATACTATAACACGGTTGTTACAGAATATGAGAGAGGGCATTCCTCTCCCAGTATATATAACAGGGGCGGAACTACCATTGGTGCAGCAGACGCAGTGGCACCAAGTGCTGGGGGGGCATAGCAGCCAATCTATACAATAGGCATGTGCAGAAGGTGTACAATCCTAACGCAGGGTAGTCTTTTATTAGTGCAGGTTGCGGGTACATCTATTTATCTATTTATTCTCAAAAACAGTATACAGAGCATCTTGTGAATTATTACAATTACTAACTATATTAAGTTACCTTTGGGGGGCCCCAACATTTTTTGCACCAGAGACTACTGTTAAGTAGGTCTGATACTGATATTACAATTTGCGTCATGTACACTTATAGGTAACAAACCAATGAGCCTTAGTGGATTTCTATAACCTAAGGCTTAATAAGCACATGATCCATTCATGATGTGCTTATTAGAACATGACCAGAACCTTACCATATTTGTTATTCGTACAATTGGCATACTGTGGTTAATTAAGGCAAGGATGTTCATATTCCCCCATTGAAGCAGATAAGAGAAATGCTAACGGAATTTGACACAGATAACAATCCTAAAGGTCATGGGGCCATGCTACACATTTAATGTACAATAAGTTAACTCATTCATCACCACTGACACACACACAAGACAAGACACTTTGGTTATTATTGTTCATGAGAGTTCAGTAAAAGTAGCATTGCATAGAAATATCCCTCACATGCTTAGAAAAGAGATCTTCTTCTGGAGAATGTCACTATGACCACTTCCTCTAGCCATTGTCAATATTGTTTTCCACTGCCCTCTGAATGAACACTCCAGCGTCTGGCATCGTGCCTGCAACCAGTTTACAGCCAATACAAGGGTAACATACATGAGAACACTTTCTGATGGCAGTGGGGAAAAAACAAAGACAAATGTGTCTTCAGCATTCTCTAGAAGACAATGTAGGAATTGTTTCTCAGCAAACTATTCACTTTTACCTTAAAAAGCTCTGTAATATTTTACTGCTAATGCAGGTACTTTTATTTCTGTTTAAACTCTGTCATTCATGTACTTTTTTGGCCCCTTAATATGTGTATTACAGTTAGATGTTAAATATAGCAAATATTTATAGTTAATGGCACAATTACATATAATTATATAAAATGAATAAAGTATATTTTACATAGGAGCAATACATTAAATAAAATATCTAAGAATATAGGCAGATATTGACTTACGTGATAGATGTGATTGAAGCCTTTATTTCTTCACCTATTTTTGTCCCCTAATGTCTATGGCACCTGTGCTGGTCCTTATATACCATGGCCAACATTAAGATCTTCCGGACAGACCTTTCTAGGCACGTGGGGATGTATTATGAGTGATGTAGAGTAAACAGGTGCTGGTATAATGTTGCATGGATGAGAGAGAACTAAGGATTGGGGGACTGGTAATGGTATATACCTGATACTTCCGCACACAAGAGGAGGATTAGTAACTTTTCTGCAAAAAATGAGATAGATTTCCAATTATATGGCAGTGATTTCAAGACAGATAACTGGGATAATTAAAGCATAGGAAAATCCTTTTATATAGGTATTAACCAGCAATAACTGACAATGAGGAAATACGTAAATAGCTCATTATAAGCTGGTCTGGTCAATGCTTAATATGTGTAATAGATTTCATAATCATTTTGTCATTTAGGGAACAGGTGTTAATGAGATCAATTGCAGACAATTATAGAGATTTGCTGTGGAGATATATTTAGACGTTTTGTAGGCTTACGTTTATATTTTATTAGTAGTATCGTTGTTATCATGTATTTGTAAATATGACAATATTTCTAGGCTGTTTGCATATATATGCCCCCCTAAAAAGTTACATATATACATTAGAGAATTTTTAAAGAGGCAGTCTAGTCAAAATAAAACTTTCATGATTCAGATAGGGCATGTCATTTTTAAACAACTTTCCAGTTTACTTTTATCTTCAATTTTGCTTTGTTCTCTTGGTATTCTTAGTTGAAAGCTAAACCCAGGTAGGCTCATATACTAATTTCTTAGAGGTAAAAAGTGTATTAATATAACCATTTGGTTATACAAAACTGGGTAATGGGTAATAAAGGGATTATCTATCTTTTTAAACAATACAAACTCTGGTGTAGACTGTCCCTTTAAGACAATGTTTTATATGGAAACCTTTTGATTTGCATTGCATTGTGTTATTGTCTGCAAACACATATCAACTGAGACTTAAATAGAGCTAAATAAATGTCTTCTATCTTAAAGAGACACCAAACCCACATTTTTTCTTTCATGGTTCATATAGAACATACAATATTAAACAACTCTCCAAAGTACGTCTATTATCTAATTTGTTTCAGTCTCTTGGTATCCTTTGTTGAAGAAACATCAATGCACAGGTATGAGCCAATAACATGGGGCATATAAGTGTAGTAGCTCCTGAGCCTACCTAGGTATGCTTTTCAACAAAGATATCAAGAGAACAGTGCTGGACAGCGCTGCGGAATCTGTTGGCCCTTTATAAATAATAATAATAATAATAACAAATTAGAAAATAGAAGTTAATTTGAAAGTTGTTTAAAATGACATGCTCTATCTGAATCATGAAAAAACATATGGATTTCATGTCCCTTTAATCTTTAATTTTTTATTCATTTTGTTAAACAGTGAATGGGTAGTGGATATGTTTAATAACCATAGGAGTATGAGGCACACATACACAGACTTTGTAGGGTATACGCAAAGAAAACATGAACATCCAGATAAAACTGAATTTTATTAGCCTGAACACATTTGTATAAAACATGTCTGTCTTTATTTTGCTTAATGGGAATTTCTAATGAATAAAGCATGCAATTCTTGCATCACTAAACCCCCAGATAACTGTGTGATTAACCCCTCAAATAAGTTAAACACATAGGTAAAGTTTCACTTCAGCGTTGCAAGACCCAAGCAGGATATGATGGGTAAGCCAAAGGGAACAATAGTATCACAACCCTGAAAATCTCTGATTGTGTTTGGCTCAGGAACTGAAAGTCTTGTATAGGTTAAACACATAGGGCGAGATTACATATGCAGTGTTGGCCACAAAAGCCGGTGTCGCCTATTTTTAGTCGGCTCTAGCGATCACATATACGGCGGCGCATACAAGTTACACGCGTATATTTCATCCGTTGCCCGCTGTTTTTACTCACATAACATATAACTGGCATCGGCTGTCGGTATCACATATTCAGCACAAGCACTTACGAGCCGAGAATGGAGAAATTTTACTCCATATTCACATAGCCACACATAGGGAGGCGCAGCAAGCCTTGCGCTGAGTATAAGTACTGTAACTCCATAGAAGCCTTAGCAAACACCTAATGCATGCGCAATATCCACCCCTAATCCGCCATCCCCCCACCGCAATAACTAATAAAATGTATTAACCCTTAATCTGCCAACCCCCACATTGCAAACTACCTAATAAAGTTATTAACCCCTAATTTGCCATCCCCCACAACGCAAACTACCTAAAAAACATATTAACACCTAAACCACCAACCCCCCACAATTCAATCTACCTATTAACACTATTAACCCCTAATCCGCCAACCCCCACAAAGCAAAGTATTTATCTAATAATTAAACCCTCTAACCTAACACCCCCTAAATTAACCCCAATTAAAATAAACTAACATAAAAAAAATACTAGCTACATTAAAAATGAATTACAAATGACCAAAAATAAAAAAATAAATTACTTTAAAAAAATAATAATAACTTTATTCAAAATAAAAAAATCCGAACTTTACATTCAAATAAAAAAGCCTAAGGTTAAATTAAAATAAAAAAAGCTAAGATTACAGAAAAAAACAAACATTATCCAAAATAAAAAAGTTATTCCTAATCTAATACCATCTTAAAAACAAAAAAGCCACCCCAAAATAAAAACACCCCCTAATCTAATAACAAACTACCAATAGCCCTTAAAAGGGCCCTTTGTAGGGCATTTGCATGGTAATTGCCCTTAAAAGGGCAATCAGCTCTTTTACTGCCCATAAAAATAAAATAATCCCTAATCTAAAAAAAAAACTCCAAAAAACTAACACTAACCCCAAAAAATGTACTCAAAATTGCTGAAGTCCGAACATCCATCTTCTTGCAGGCGGAGATAAGTCTTTATCCAGGCGGATATATCTTCATCCATCGTGGGACCATCTTCTTTCTTCTTGCCGGAGGTGCGGATCGGTCTTCTGATGCGCGGATCCAGAGCAGTGGTCCTCCTCGGTGGCTGTGGTCATCAGCGACGTGGAGTTCCTCTTCATGTGACCGTCCACCGCACACTGAAGATTCAATGCAAGGTACCCTTTTTATATTGGGGTATCATGCATTTCTATTGGCTGAAAATTTCAAATCAACCAATAGGATGAGAGCTGCTTATATTCTATTGGCTGATTTGAACAAAAAAGCCACCCCAAAATAAAAACTTTCCCTAATCTAACAATAAACTACCAATAGCCCTTTAAAAGGCCATTTATAGGGCATTGCACTAAAGATAACGGCTCTTTTACCAAAAAAAAAAATATACAAATTACCCCCTAACAGTAATCCTACACATTTAATAAGAGGTGGAAACGTCACCTCACAGCAGATAGCGTTCTGCCGTGGGCTACCTGAGCAGCTCAGTGCGGCGAATGCTTCCAACAAATAAAGGAGCTTTCAGCATTAAGTATTTTATATTTCATGACTGAAAGTCCCCTTTATTTGTTTAAAATGGTAAATCCTAGCGTTTCACAAACGCTAGGCTTTACAGTCACTTTAAGCTAAATCTCTCCAAAACTGATCTCCTTATTTTCCCCCCTTCTTCCAAAATCTCCACCTCTATTTTTCTATAACAGTCGATATCTCCATCATTACCCCTACCCCGCATGCACGATGTCTTGGGGTCACACTTGACTCAAATCTTTCTTTCACTCCTCACATTGAGTCCTTGGTCAAATCCTGCCGCTTCCACCTTAAAAACATCTCCAAAATTAGACATTTTCTTACACAAGACACAACTAAGGTTTTAATCCACCCTCTCATCCTTCCCTGCCTCGTCTAGTGCAACTCCAACCTCTCTGGTCTCCCTAGCTGCCGCAAAGCTCCTTTACAAGCAATAATGAATGCCTCTGCCAGGCTCATCTTCCTTACACGTCACTCTTCATCTGCTGCACCTCTCTGCCAATCCCTTCACTGGCTTCCTCTTGCCCCCAGGATTAAACACAAAATTCTGACTCTGACATACAAGGCCCTCAACTGCACTGCTTCCCCCTATATCTCAGACTTGGGGGCCGATTTATCATCGGTCTGTCCGACATGATCCGCTCAGTGGATCATGTCCGACAGACATTGATGAAAGCTGACAGCATAAGCTGTCGGCATTTATCATTGCACAAGCAGTTCTTGTGAAATGCTTGTGCAATGCCACCCCCTGCAGATTTGTGGCCAATCGGCCGCTAGCAAGGGGTATTAATCAGCCCGATCGTATAAGATCGGGCGGATTGATGTCCACAGCCTCAGAGCAGGCGGACCAGTTAAGGAGCAGCGGTCTTAAGACTTATAACTAAACTACTGTTTCCGGCGAGCTTAAAGGCTCGCACGGAAACAGGGGCATCAGGGGCTATTCGGCCCTTGATAAATCAGCCCCCTTGTCTCCAGATACTCTCCCTCTTATCCCCTTCACTCTGGTCATGACCTCCTACTCTCCTCCTCACATTCCCGTCTACAGGACTTCTCCAGACTGGCTCCCATCTTGTGGAACTCTCTGCCTCGCTCCACAATATTCTCCCCTAGTTTTGAAAGCTTTAAGCTCTCCCTAAAGGCTGTATTGTTCAGGGATGCATATAACCTACACTAACTTTTCCTAACCCCAGTTCCTCTCCTCCTTTGCTATCCCCTTGAACCCTCTTAGCATGTAAGCCTATTAACCCAGCTGTTTGCAGATCACTTTCATAAGCACTGACTGCAACAGTGCAACTCTCGGCAGAGACCTCTACCCATTTGATCCATATAAATGTTACCTTGTCTTCCATGCCTATGTTTATAGTGCTACAGAATCTGTTGGTGCTCTTCAAAAAAACTGATAATAATAATCATGTTTGGGAAATCCTAAGGAAAACCCCAGACTAACAGCTTAAAAATCCCCAAATTTAGCAAAAATCTATCTAAAAAGCACAATACTATTATTACCAGTATCTTTAGTAACGTGGTTCAAATATTAGACAAAGGCAAAAACTTAATAAAAGGAACATTTATTATGAACAAAAAAGAGTAACAGTATAATTATATATAAAAAAGTGTGAAACACAATAAAAAAAAAAAGCAAAACAGTTTTTTTAAAATAAAATAGAGAAAATATAACAGAATCTATAACCAGTTTACCAGTTTAGCCTCTGTTCCAAAGAGATGGCAGAAATATGCAACCTCCCATGTAGAATGATAATTTTATTTTGTTGAAATCACACTTTCAAGAGTGGGAAAGGAAGGTAGGCCATAAAAATCCCTGCAGCCCTGGCTGAAGTTATTGAATAATTTACAATTTTATGTTATTGATATCCAGTACGTATACCAATATACGCAATCCCCTTGTAACATCATGAGGATTATGCTGATACCAAACATGACATGTCAGTCATATTTTGTTACCCTGTAACATACATGTGATTAACATGTCTTATGATATCTTGGAGGGTCACCTTTAATTGACCTAAGGACTGTGCCTTGATAGAGACACTGTTTCCTGTCACTCTGTTTGTTGACATCTTGGGGCCATAAACTGGACCTAGGCACTAGACCAGGTTTTATGTAACAAAGTTTTCCCAAGTGAACTATTTATTACAGGACTTATACCTACCTTGTTTCCTTATTTCCTCACCTGAATCCTGCTGTACCAGCTCCACTTACCTGGTATCCCGTACCAGCCTGACCAACTGTACCTGATGGATTTCCTGTGCCTGGTGAGTCTCCTGTACTTGTTGTACCAGTGGCAACTTACCTGAATCCTGCTGTAGCTGCTGCAACTACCCGGTATTCTGTACCAGCCTCTGCAACTGTACCTGCTTCGTTTCCTGTGCCTGCTGAGTCTCCTGTACTTACTGTTTCAGTGGCAACATACCTGAATTCTGCTGTACCTACCTAGTATGCCATACCAGCCTTTCAAACTTACAGGGTTTCCTGGCTGAGTCCCCTGTACTTACTGTACTGAACCAGTGGCAACTTACCTAAATCCTGCTTTACCAGCTGCACCTACCTGCTATCCCAGTGGCGTCACTAGGGTTGGTGTCACCCGGTGCGGTAAGTTATGGTGTCACCCCCCCCCCCCCAGAAAGCAGACACACACAAAAACACAGGCAAACACACATACAAACACTCAGACACACTTAAAACATACTCAGATGCACACACAAACACTCGGAAACACACTCAGACACACACACAAAAACACACACACAAAAACACTGAGACACACACACACACACACACACAAAAACTCAGACACACACATACAAAATATGTAAACTGCACTGCATTAATTATAAAGCTCATGCCTAGAGCTGCTCCCTGGCTCAGCAGAGCATCAAATGAAAGATAAACAGAGCACTCTAAAAATAAATCACTAAAGAAACGTTTTAGGTGCAAACTATGAAAATTCTGCTCTCTGACTCTGTTCCAAGTCTGTCAGTGCACAGCCCTGGGCCGCGTGCCTACCGCTTCTTATGGCCAATCACCTCTGCACTCTGCCCACCCCCAGACCCCCGCCCGCCCTCCTACCTGTTCAGTGTGCACTTAGTGTACCATAACCGTAATGGTCTGGTGGGCATCATACGTGGCTCCTTCACTTTAAAGACAGTGTCAAACAGTCATGCGGTCAGGTGAAAGGCATCCCCTCATGATTTGCCAGTTCCCGTTTAGAGAGACAGCACAGCAGTGAGTGACTCCACTGCTCCACATGTCACTGAGCAGTGAGCACAGATAGGCAGGCAGGTTTAGGCTAGCAGCGCAACTTTGCAAGCCCCACGGCATGCCCACAACATTCATAGCGAAATTGGGCAGGGGAGAAGCAAAGTACAAACAAGCAAAAGCAGCCGGGAAAACTATTTGTTGAAATTGCAGCACTGGCTCAAGGGGCAAAAAAATTGTGTGTCTACATCTTCCCCAGTCCCACCAATGTTCACAAATGCCAGCCCCTCTAATAAAAAAAAAATCCATGCATATCAACATTGTATTTCCTTGAATTTCAATAAAATTTAAAAAAAAAAAAAAAATTTTTTTTTTGGTGTCACCCCCTGGTGGGTGTCACCCGGGTGCGGCCCGCCCCCCCTAGTGACGTCACTGTGCTATCCCATACCAGCCTCGCCACCTGCTGGGTTTCCTCTGCCTGCTGAGTTTCCTGTAATTGCTGTACCAATGGCAACCTACCTGAATCCTGCTGTACCAGCTGCATTTACCTGGTATATCCTGTACCTGCCTCACCACCTGTACCTGCTTGGTTTCCTGTGCCTGCTGAATCTCATGTACCTTGTTGTTGGACAGATCTCCTGCTACATGATCTTTTCCCCCTTTGTTTAAACAGATTTGGAATGTTAGCAATATTGTAGATGCAGTTTAATTGATGAGTTGTAATGAAGATGTGCTTTAACTTACTTTTTAATTAGCACTGAAATTAAAATACCCCGTGCTCCGGCTGCCCACTTCAAAAATATTTTTTTTCCAATCAGTGCTCTAGCCATGTGGCACTCACACAACTTTTTATTTTTATTTTTGTGGCTTATCTCTGAATGGAGAACAGTTCAAACTGTTAGCTCACAAAAAAAAACAACTTTTGAAGTGGGTGGCCAAAGTGCGGGGTAATTTAATTTTAGCGCTACATTAAAAAGTAAGCTGAAGCTAGTTTTACATTACACCTGATGAATAAAATGGACACTTTACTCAACATTTTTCTCCCCATTATTTATTCCCAATGATCCACTTTACCTGCTGAAGTGTATAAAATTGTTTACAAGTATTTCCTTTATACTTATATTTGCATTTAAAATAGTTGATTTAGCCTGTGGTATCCCCACCTATTCTGAAAGTTTCTGGCCTTAGGTGCAAGCTATAGAAAAACTGTGTAAACACAGCCAGCAGAAGAAATTACACTCCCAGTGGGGTATAGAAGAGATAAGGTAATAAAATGTTAATTTTCCATTGTTCTCTTCAAGTATCGGTCTTTGGTTTATGGACAGATATAAGATAAAGAAGCATTTATATGTACACAATGTGATAAAGTGATGAGATCTGATTTTACCTACAAGCTCAACCTATTTTATTAGGTTGTGGTTTCAAAACACAAAACCAGCTAATTAATTTAAACAAATAAACCTTACAAAGCTAATTCTCTTACATTTTATACTGTGCAGTTGGTGAAAAAATTAATTGGAACTGGAAAAGTAAAGAGGCTCCATCTCTGACAATGTTGACACAACGTGTCTCAGAATTCCTAGAACTAGAAGAATATTACTACATTAAAAATGCCAAAATGGACATATATGCAGAAATAATGACACATGGGAACAATATCTCAAGAAATAAAACCACACATACATGGGTCAGATACAGGTCCGTTTAATGAACATTATATAACACAACATCAAACCAAATCATACAGGTTCTAATCAAACAAATACACTAAGGGGATACATTTCTTACCTGAATCCATTCAAGATATTAACCACCCACCAACTTAATAACCCATACCTTCAATAAAAGACACGACACTCATGGTTGGGAGAAAACCAACCTCCCCCAACGGGGGGAGGGGTTGTTTTATTAAACAGACTTAAATAAATAAATAACAACTGCTACTAGCTGGCAAGATATCCTGTCCTATCAACCCACTAAGGGGTGTGGCCACCCTGGGAATGAGGACGCCCTCATTCCGCCTACCGGTCTGCTCAAGGAAGATCGCCCAGCGACCCGACCAATCCCTATCCCCTCGGTGACTAGGGTCCTCAACGCTCACTGTCCCTTCCTTCTATCCTTGTCCTATGAATTAACTTTGTTGCCACACCCCTTTCCGCCGCCCTGAGAAAGCATGACGCCATGCAAACTCCAAACTACCTAACGGGTTGAGAGGTCTCCAAACTGGATAGATATCGGTCCCCCAGCCAAAAGACTGTTAGTCCCGACGGGAGACCCCATACTACTCATTAACGCCCTTGGGCTTACAAAGGTCCACATGTCTATGTAGCCCCCTGCCAAGGGAAGACTAAGCCAGCTGAAATCATGAACCATTCGTCTATCTGCATCACCACCTGTAAAGTAATAACATAAACCACAAGGAGGGCTGGGAGGGAAGACAAGAAACAGGGTAGTGATTTACTTTCTGTTTTACTTTCCTTTTATCACTTCTGAATCTACTCCTCCTGTTCTCTAGCTGTCCAGCTTACTACCCTCCAATTTTATCCCTTTCCTCTCTTTCTTTCCTTCAGAATAAATTCCCCCTTAACTTGTTCCATCCCTAGGTAGGTCCTAAACTTTCCTAAGGGGATAAATTTCTTACCTGAATCCATTCAAAATATTAACCACCCACCAACTTAATAACCCATACCTTCAATAAAAGACACGACACTCAGGGTTGGGAGAAAACCAACCTCCCCCAACGGGGGGAGGTGTTGTTTTATTAAACAGACTTAAATAAATTAAATAACAACTGCTACTAGCTGGCAAGATATCCTGTCCTATCAACCCACTAAGGGGTGTGGCTGCCCTGGGAATGAGGACGCCCTCATTCCGCCTACCTGTCCGCTCAAGGAAGATCGCCCAGCGAGCCGACCAATCCCTAGCCCCTCGGCGACTAGGGTCCTCAACGCTCACTGTCCCTTCCTTCTATCCTTGTCCTATGAATTAACTTTGTTGCCACACCCCTTTCCACCACCCAAAAGAGGACAAGGTACTCTTGCCCCACTAACAAAAACAGGAAGCCAGGACCTGCCTGATATTACCCAAAAACAACTCCGTACCCGTCTCTGACAAGTGTACCTGGTCCTTTCTAAACAAACCCACATAATCAATCCTTACCACCAGTCTCTAACACTACCCTACTCACATCCCTATTAAGTTTCCATTTCACTCGGAAACCCACCTTCCTGGTAGCCATGTGCCTCCAAACATTTCTTGAAATAATATTTGACCAAATAATGGTCACACCTTGAAACTGAGTTTTTAACCACTTAATGTCTGACACCATTATGTCCGATAGCTCTCCCATTGGCATTGTCCCTACATCATTTCCTCCCAAATGAAGGAGAATGACGTGAGGCTTGCCCCATCTCCTCCTGGCCTCTGCCACTTGCTCCAGTAAATGCCTCCACATCATACCCCTCCTGCCTAGCCACCTAATAGACATCTTTTCGGACGGCAGTCCCAGCTGCTGTCCTCCTGGCTGTGCCACAGCCTGAATAGCCGCCCAATGGATATAGGAATGGCCGACAATCCATATCCGCTTGCAAACTGCAACCTGACCTGAAAGGAACATCGACAAACCATAAGGTCCTGGCTTTCCCAACACCCAACCCCAAAACCACAACTAACTAAACCACGGACTACCGACAACTCTCCACCTAGTACTGAGCCAGGGGTCTGATGTATTTCCTATATTGCCCTAACGACCATCTCCCTAACGCCTTTATCTGCACCTCTGACTGCCCTGACATAGCAGCGTCCGTGGCCAAACTTATTCGGAACGAATGTGGGGCCACGACCGCCGGGTCCCACCCCAATCTTCTCACAACCCTTCTTAAAACTGACCTAAACTGAAATTGTGATAAATAAGAGCCATCTTTGTGTATAAGAAAAGGCCCACCCACGTCGGGCCTAATTGCCAGGAATCTGTTGCAAAGACATACTGGACAAATAGATGGCTCCACCTGCGAAAGCTAATTGAGCCATATACCTCTCCCTGCCTGATCCGTCTTAGATCTAGCCACCAAAACCAACACTGCCCTATCTACTAACCTCACATGTTCCCTCAATAGTCCTGTACCCTGCAAACTCCTGGATCTAGACACTAGCTCACTTATCCTAAGGGCCGCAAAGTATGCTAAAGAGAATGCCACCGCAAACAACGACACCTCAAACTCAGAATTACAAACCCCATCTAGCTGCTCTATAAGCTGCGCTAATCTGGTCCTGGTAATTGGTTAACTCACATCCTTATGTCTGCCACCTAACCTCCGCACTCCCCGCAATGCTGCCCTAGCTATAAAGCTCCTGGTCATGTCCTCTACCCCGTACAATTTTGTGAAAAAAGCGACTGCTGCCACCTTCCCACCTATAGCCCCAGGAGGGACCCCCGCTAACTCCACTGAACCTAACCAACTAATAAGCAATGTAACCGAAGGATTTTTCCATGTGGTGTTAAAAACATGCAGAAATTTACCCCACTCACCCCAAGCAACACTGCAAGCCTGCCAAGTCCTAGGCGCCAGCGAACCCTTTAACAGGCTTAACGCCGCTCCCCAGAATTCGCCACCTGCCAAAAATACGTTGGACAAGTGTTACCCTCGACTACCCCGCCAGCATAACTCCCCCCAAAACTTAGCCCTTGAAAACCTGCAAAAATTATCATCACTCCCGCCATGAAAAGCGCTAACAAAAAACCCTTGCCTAATCAACTACGAAATTTTGAACTCCTGGAGTGTTGAAAATTATGAAATCTTATAACAGCCCATCTTAAGGCTGCGTGCCCCGCTCAACTTCCTAAGCACCCTAATTATTGTTGTGGGGTCCACTGGCGAATGCGCCCTTGCCCGCTGTACTCGGTCTAAACTGCTGCTCGCCGCCAAAACTGTCCCTTTTTCGACTACATTCGTTTGCTGGGTGCGCCCCCCTCACAATATATACACACGTGCCGAAAAAGACACTGCGTTCCCCTGTCACACAGCTTTTCCTGAAACTGCCAGCATTCCCTACCCCCTTTTTTACGAAAGGGACGAATCTGCTGCCCAGTACTAAATTAATTTTCTGCAACCGCCGCTGTACCCTCCATGAGATCCAGATTGGACCAAAGGTCCATTTCTTTCATCCCAAAAGTAAGTACTGGATTCGCCTCTAACATCCGCCGAAACTGAGCGTCATATTGACGTCAAGCTGTACCCTTACCACGCTCATGGATGTCGTCAATGACTTCCATATATTTCAGGGTATTAACTGCCTGGCTTGGCTTTGCCTCTATATAACAAGAAGCGAGCACCCTAAAGCACCTCATCCATTTCTGATAAGTTTCAGGCCTCTTCACTTTCTTGTTACCTGTACCATCCTCCGCCATTTCCCTAACCTGATACGCCGCCCTTGATAATTCGAGAATTTTCACGTAGCGCCCTTCTCTAATTTTTCTAGCTATCCTAGGTTTCAAATGCGAGTGCAAAGAATTGATTATGCAGGGATAGGTGTCCGCTGTCCCTGCCACCCCGGATTTCTTTCCCTTAATAGCATCCTGCCCTGCTAGCAACCCTGCAGGCCCTGCAGCTTCGCTCCCTGACGGCCCCTTGTTAACCCCTACTGCCTTAGGCGTCTTACCTACTAATCTATGAATTTTTCTAAATAACTTCCTATGTCCCTCATCCTTAAGGCCCGTGGAGCTATCTGAATCCCCTGACGTAGAGGAATCATCCTCCCTAAGGTGTGGTGAAATCATCAACTTACCACTTCCTGACGCTGCAGTTGAGGATATTGCTCCTACTATTGTCACCGCAGCCTATCCTCCGGTAGTTACCTCCCTGGGTGCAGACACAGGCATCTCCTGACCGCCAAGATTCACCTCCGCCATTCCTCTGCTATTGTTTTCCACCTGTGTAACAGAAAAAACAGAGGGAGCACCACAGGCAGAAACAGACGGCCCAGCGGACCCCCCAGCCGCAACCTCAGTAAACCTGGCCCCAACATTTTGCTCCCCAACAATATTCCTGGCTAATAGCCTTTTTTTTAAGGCTAGACATTAGATCCATGTGCCCTAGTCTAACGTTTGCCAATCCTCTATTAGGCGTTACATATGTTCCTACTGGCCCTTTAAATGTTCGTTGTCTAGGGGAAACAGGCTTATCTACGCCTGGTAAAGCATTTTGTGTACCTACAATACCCCTCCCATCTCTTATCAATGTTCCTACTGGCCCTTTAAATGCTTCTTGTCTAGGGGAAACAGGCTTATCTTTGCCGGGTAAATTATTTCGACCTGCGACACCCCTCATGGCTCTCCCCCCTTCTTCTAGCCAGACCTCTCCCACCTTTGTTGCGGGTAAGTGACCCACGGGACCCCCTGCCCGCCCGTGGCGCTCCCCTTACTTTCGCATTAGTCACTTCCACTGTGACCGGAGCCGCGCGCACATCCGACTCAGCCCCAGCCACCTCGTGATGTGAGCTCACAGAAACAGGAACCAAGATGGCGGCTGGAACAGAGGTGGGCGGGGCTACGTCTGGCACGCGCGAGGGGCCAGCCACAGGGGAAGGGAGACACCGGAGGCCATGCGGTTCCAAAAATGGAGCACAAGGCCTGCCCTCCATCCCCTGCTGCCCTGAAACAAACAAGGGCGAAGGGGATCTCCCAGGGCTCCGTTGTGAAAAACTGAGCTCTGGTGATAACATCAAAGGATCCTCAGCAGCATGCATCTGTAAATCAGAGGCAAATGAGGTCATGAGGGACCGGGGAGGAGGCAAAATGGGTGCAGAGAGGGATAGATTAGCCACTGTAGGGACAGAAAAATGGGTGGGAAGACCAATAGAGCCCAAAGGTAAAGAATGAATAGGGAAAGATACAGCAGAGGAAGTAACCAGGCTAGGTAGGGAGACTGGAGCAGAAAAAATAGGTCCAAGAGCAGAACTAGTGACAGGGATAGAATAGATAGGCAGAAAAGTAGCTGTTATAGGAAGGGCCCCAGCAGCAGATGATACTGCAGGGGAAGGGATAGAGACAGATAGAGAAGTCAGTGTAGAACTAATAGAGGGGTCACAGACAACCACTGTGTCACCAGCTGATGCAACTGTTGTCCTCTTCTTCTTTCCAGATAAATCCTCTTCCTCATCAAACGTCCTTGGAGCCTTAGCAGAACGTTTGGATCTCTCCATGATGTCACCTGCAAGACAAGAAACAGGTTAGTGATTTACTTTCTGTTTTACTTTCCTTTTATCACTTCTGAATCTCCTCCTACTGTTCTCTAGCTGTCCAGCTTACTACCCTCCTATTTTAACCCTTTCCTCTCTTTCTTTCCTTCAGAATAAATTCCCCCTTAACTTGTTCCCGCCTAGATTTAGAGTTTTGCGTTAGAAGGGGTGCGTTAGCTACGCGTGCTTTTTTCTGGCCGCACCTTTTAAATACCGCTGGTATTTAGAGTTCACAGAAGGGCTGCGTTAGGCTCCAAAAAAGGAGCGTATAGCATATTTACTGCAACTGCAGCTCTCAATAACAGCGGTGCTTACGGACGCGGCCAGCTTCAAAAACGTGCTTGTGCACGATTCCCCCATAGGAAACAATGGGGCAGTTTGAGCTGAAAAAAACCTAACACCTGCAAAAAAGCAGCGTTCAGCTCCTAACGCAGCCCCATTGTTTCCTATGGGGAAACACTACCTATGTCTGCACCTAACACCCTAACATGTACCCCGAGTCTAAACACCCCTAACCTTACACTTATTAACCCCTATTCTGTCGCCGCCGCTATCGCTGACCCCTGCATTTTATTATTAACCCCTAATCTGCCGCTCCGTACACCGCCGCAACCTACGTTATCCATATGTACCCCTAATCTGCTGCCCCTAACACCTCCGACCCCTATATTATATTTATTAACCCCTAATCTGCCCCCCACAACGTCGCCGCCAGCTACCTACAATAATTAACCCCTAATCTGCCGACCGCACCTCACCGCTACTATAATAAAGTTATTAACCCCTAATCCGCCTCACTCCCGCCTCAATAACCCTATAAGAAATAGTATTAACCCCTAATCTGCCCTCCCTAACATCGCCGACAGCTAACTTCAAGTATTAACCCCTAATCTGCCGACTGGATCTCGCCGCTACTCTAAAAAATGGATTAACCCCTAAAGCTAAGTCTAACCCTAACACTAACACCCCCCTAAGTTAAATATAAGTTAAATATAATTTAAATCTAACGAAATAAATTAACTCTTATTAAATAAATTATTCCTATTTAAAGCTAAATACTTACCTGTAAAATAAACCCTAATATAGCTACAATATAACGAATAATTATATTGTAGCTATTTTAGGATTAATATTTATTTTACAGGCAACTTTGTATTTATTTTAACCAGGTACAATAGCTATTAAATAGTTAAGAACTATTTAATAGCTAAAATAGTTAAAAAAATTACAAAATTACCTGTAAAATAAATCCTAACCTAAGTTACAATTAAACCTAACACTACACTATCAATAAATTAATTAAATACAATACCTACAATTATCTACAATTAAACCTAACACTACACTATCAATAAATTAATTAAATACAATACCTACAAATAACTGCAATTAAATAAACTAACTAAAGTACAAAAAATAAAAAAGAACTAAGTTACAAAAAATAAAAAAATATTTACAAACATTAGAAAAATATTACAACAATTTTAAACTAATTACACCTACTCTAAGCCCCCTAATAAAATAACAAAGCCCCCCAAAATAAAAAAATGCCCTTCCCTATTCTAAATTAAAAAAGTTCAAAGCTCTTTTACCTTACCAGCCCTGAAAAGGGCCATTTGCGGGGCATGCCCCAAATAATTCAGCTCTTAATTCCCTGTAAAAAAAAAAAACATACAATACCCTCCCCCAACATTACAACCCACCACCCACATACCCCTAATCTAACCCAAACCCCCCTTAAATAAACCTAACACTAAGCCCCTGAAGATCTTCCTACCTTATCTTCACCATGCCAGGTTCACCGATCCGTCCTCCGAAGTCTTCATCCAAGCCCAAGCGGGGGCTGGCGATCCATAATCCGGCTGAAGTCTTCTATCAAGCGGCGGCTGAAGAGGTCCAAAAGAGGCTCCAAAGTCTTCATCCTATCTGGGAAGAAGAGGAGATTAGGGCCAGCAACCATCTTGATCCAAGCGGCATCTTCTATCTTCATCCGATGACGAACGGCTCCATCTTGAAGACCTCCGACGCGGATCCATCCTCTTCTTCCGACGTCCAACTGAAGAATGAAGGTTCCTTTAAGGGACGTCATCCAAGATGGCGTCCCTCGAATTCCGATTGGCTGATAGGATTCTATCAGCCAATCGGAATTAAGGTAGGAAAGTTCTGATTGAGCTTGCATTCTATTGGCTGATCGGAACAGCCAATAGAATGCGAGCTCAATCTGATTGGCTGATCCAATCAGCCAATCGGATTGAACTTGAATCTGATTGGCTGATTTCCATCAACCAATCAGAATTTTCCTACCTTAATTCCGATTGGCTGATAGAATCCTATCAGCCAATCGGAATTCGAGGGACGCCATCTTGGATGACGTCCCTTAAAGGAACCTTCATTCTTCAGTTGGACGTCGGAAGAAGAGGATGGATCCGCGTCGGAGGTCTTCAAGATGGAGCCGTTCGTCATCGGATGAAGATAGAAGATGCCGCTTGGATCAAGATGGTTGCCGGTCCTGATCTCCTCTTCTTCCCAGATAGGATGAAGACTTTGGAGCCTCTTCTGGACCTCTTCAGCCGCCGCTTGACAGAAGACTTCAGCTGGATTATGGATCGCCAGCCCCCGCTTGGGCTTGGATGAAGACTTCGGAGGATGGATCAGTGAACCTGGCATGGTGAAGATAAGGTAGGAAGATCTTCAGGGGCATAGTGTTAGGTTTATTTAAGGAGGGTTTGGGTTAGATTAGGGGTATGTGGGTGGTGGGTTGTAATGTGGGGGGGGTATTGTATGGTTTTTTTTTACAGGCAAAAGAGCTGAATTATTTGGGGCATGCCCCGCAAATGGCCCTTTTCAGGGCTGGTAAGGTAAAAGAGCTTTGAACTTTTTTAATTTAGAATAGGGTAGGGCATTTTTTTTATTTTGGGGGGCTTTGTTATTTTATTAGGGGGCTTAGAGTAGGTGTAATTAGTTTAAAATTGTTGTAATATTTTTCTAATGTTTGTAAATATTTTTATTTTTTATTTTTTTATTTTTTGTACTTTAGTTAGTTTATTTAATTGTAGTTATTTGTAGGTATTGTATTTAATTAATTTATTGATAGTGTAGTGTTAGGTTTAATTGTAGATAATAGTAGTTATTGTATTTAATTAATGTATTGATAGTGTAGTGTTAGGTTTAATTGTAGGTAATTGTAGGTATTTTATTTAATTAATTAATTAATTGATAGTGTAGTGTTAGGTTTAATTGTAACTTAGGTTAGGATTTTTTTTACAGGTAATTTTGTAATTATTTTAACTAGGTAGCTATTAAATAGTAAATAACTATTTAATAGCTATTGTACCTGGTTAAAATAAATACAAAGTTGCCTGTAAAATAAATATTAATCCTAAACTAGCTACAATATAATTATAATTTATATTGTAGCTATATTAGGGTTTATTTTACAGGCAAGTATTTAGCTTTAAATAGGAATACTTTATTTAATAAGAGTTAATTTATTTAGTTAGATTTAAATTATATTTAACTTAGGGGGGTGTTAGTGTTAGGGTTAGACTTAGCTTTAGGGGTTAATACATTTATTATAGTAGCGGTGTGGTCCGGTCGACAGATTAGGGGTTAATAATTGTAGGTAGGTGGAGGCGACGTTGGGTGCGGCAGATTAGGGGTTAATAAATATAATATAGGGGTCGGCTGTGTTAGGGGCAGCAGATTAGGGGTACATAGGTATAATGTAGGTTGCGGCGGTGTACGGAGCGGCAGATTAGGGGTTAAAAAAATATGCAGGTGTCAGCGATAGCGGGGGCGGCAGATTAGGGGTTAATAAATATTATGTAGGTGTCGGCGGTATTAGGGGCAGCAGATTAGGGGTACATAGGGATAACGTAGGTGGCGGCGGTTTGCGGTCGGCAGATTAGGGGTTAAAAAATTTTAATAGAGTGGCGGCGATGTGGGGGGGCCTCGGTTTAGGGGTGCATAGGTAGTTTATGGGTGTTAGTGTACTTTAGAGCACAGTAGTTAAGAGCTTTATAAACCGGCGTTAGCCCAGAAAGCTCTTAACTACTGACTTTTTTCTGCGGCTGGAGTCTTGTCGTTAGATTTCTAACGCTCACTTCAGCCACGACTCTAAATACCGGCGTTAGAAAGATCCCATTGAAAAGATAGGATACGCAATTGGCGTAGGGGGATCTGCGGTATGGAAAAGTCGCGGCTGCAAAGTGAGCGTTAGACCCTTTCCTGACTGACTCTAAATACCGGCGGTAGCCCAAAACCAGCGTTAGGAGCCTCTAACGCTGGTTTTGACGGCTAACGCCAAACTCTAAATCTAGGCCTCCGTCCCTAGGTAGGTCCTACACTTTCCTAAGAACACATGGGTAGTTAGTCTTAATAATGAAATGAGGGTGAGTCCTCTTCCATATTTAATTTATCAATATGTTTTTGTAAAATCCATGCAGCATCTTTCTTCTCTTCTTTTTCTTTCTTTTCTTATACCTTCTTAACGGACTACAACGGCATAAATATTGCACAATGGTGTGAAGTGTCAACTTTAAAGAAGATTTCTCTACCTTTATCTTTCTTTTCTTTCAGATTTAATGTATAAAATCTATAGACCATTGTATGTTGTTAACAGGGAGCTGCGTCTCCCATATTGTACTGTGAAATTATTTTAATAAAGTTGGAATAAAAAAAAAATAAAAAAAGTAATTTGAAACACATTAAGGGAAAAACTATTTTATAATATACTGTCCCTTTAAACTCCATCTAAAATACTGCTAACATTCCTGTTATAAAAAGGGGAAATTTTACTATCACTTGTAGTTGTATTATGAGAAAAAAATAGAACATTTTTATGATATCTAAACCAGCGCACAGGTGAAATAATCAGCTGAATTATTTCACCTGTGCTATAGTTCAGATATCATGAAAATCTGGCAAGTTAGTGTGCCCTGAGTATCGAAATTTAGAAATACTGGTCTAGAGATGTGCACAAGCAGGCAGGGGGCATATAACATTTTCTAGTTCAAGAATTTCTTTATTTCATGTAATTGACAAGAGTCTATGAGCTAGTGATTTATGGGATATACAATCCTACCAGGAGGGGCAAAGTTTCCCAAACCTCAAAATGCCTATAAATACACCCCTCACCACACCCACAATTCAGTTTTACAAACTTTGCCTCCTATGGAGGTGGTGAAGTTTGTGCTAAGATTTCTATGTTGATATGCGCTTCTCAGCATTTTGAAGCCTGATTCCTCTCAGAGTACAGTGAATGTCAGAGGGATGTGAAGGGAGTATCACCTATTGAATGCAATGGTTTTCCTCGCGGGAGATCTATTTCATAGGTTCTCTGTTATCGGTCATAGAGATTCATCTCCTACCTCCCTTATTCAGATCGACAATATACTCTCATTCCATTACCTCTACTGAAAACTGTTTCAGTACTGGTTTGGCTATCTGCTATATGTAGATGGGTGTCTTTCGGTAAGTATGTTTTCATTACTTAAGACACTCTCAGCTATGGTTTGGCACTTTATGCATTAATATAAAGTTCTAAATATATGTATTGTACTTATACTTGCCATGAGTCAGGTTTATGTATATTTCCTTTTGCAGACTATCAGTTTCATATTTGGGAAAAAACATATTTAGGAAAATATTTTTCTTACCTGGGGTATAGTCTTTTTTCAATTAACTGCTTTTTCATTAAATTTCGCGGGCAAAATTAGGCTCGCAAGGGCGCAAAATGCCAAAGTTTATTGCGTCATTTTTGGCGCAAGATTTTTTTTGCCGCGAAGGTACGTCCGATGACGCAAATTCGTAATTTCCGGCGTCTTAGTTGACGCCGAGTTCCTTGCACAAGGTTGCGTCTACAATGACGCGAGTGTGTCATTTCTGGATGTTGTTAGCAAAAAAAATTTTTTTGCGTTGTGCGGCATACTTGGAGCCAAATAATATCATTTTTTAAATCCCCATTCCTATATGCCTCTTGCCTTTTTCTATATCAGAGGGCTATGCTGTTTGCATTTTTTCCCATTCCTGAAACTGCCATATAAGGAAATTGATAAATTTGCTTTATATGTTGTTTTTTATCTTACATTTGCAAGATGTCTCAATCTGATCCTGTCTCAGAAACCACTGTTGGAACCCTGCTGCCTGATAACAGTTCTACCAAAGCTAAGTGCATTTGTTTTAAATTTGTGGAGATTATATCTCCAGCTGTGGTATGTAATAGTAATAGTTGTCCTGATAAGCTTTTACATGCAGAGAATGTGTCCATCAGTAATAGTACAATGCCTGTTGTTCCTTCAACATCTAATGTACATGATATACCTGTGAATATAAAAGATTTTATTGCTGATGCGATTCAGAAGGCTTTGTCTGCCATCCCGCCTTCTAATAAACGTAAAAGGTCTTTTAAAACTTCTCATAAGGTTAATGAAATTTCAAATGACCGACAACATACTGAATTATCCTCCTCTGATGAGGATCTATCTGATTCAGAAGATCCTTCCTCAGATATTGACACTGACAAATCTACTTATTTATTCTAAATGGAGTATATTCGTTCCTTGTTAAAAGAGGTGTTGATTACATTGGATATTGAGGAAACTAGTCCTCTTGATATTAAAACTAGTAAACGTTTAAATTCTGTTTATAAACCTTCTGTGGTTACTCCAGAGGTTTTTCCAGTTCCTGATGCTATTTCTGATATTATTTCTAAGGAATGGAATAGGCTTCGTTCTTCTTTTGTTCCTTCTTCAAGGTTTAAAAAATCGTATCCTTTGCCAGCAGTTAGATTGGAGTTTTGGGAAAAGATCCCCAAAGTTGATGGGGCTATTTCTACTCTTGCTAAACATACTACTATTCCTATGGAAGATAGTACTTCTTTTAAAGACTCTTTAGATAGGAAACTTGAATCTTATCTAAGGAAAGCTTATTTATATTCTGGCTATCTTCTCAGGCCTGCCATTTCTATGGCTGATGTTGCAGCTGCATCAACTTTTTGGTTGGAAAAGTTTAGCGCAACAGGAAATGGATCCTGATTTGTCTAGCATTGTTCGCTTGCTTCAACATGCTAATCATTTTATCTGTGATGCCATTTTTGATATCATCAAAACTGATGTTAAATCTATGTCTTTAGCTATTTTAGCTAGAAGAGCTCAAATATTGGAATGCTGACATGGTAGCTAAGTCTAGATTACTATCTCTTTCTTTCCAAGGTAATAAGTTATTTGGTTCTCAGTTGGATTCGATTATTTAAACTATCACTGGGGGGAAGGGAGTTTTTTTGCCTCAGGATAAAAAACCTAAGGGTAAATCTAAAGCTTTTAACCATTTTCGTTCCTTTCGACAAAATAAGGAACAGAAACCTAATCCTTCCCCCAAAGAATCTGGCTCCAATTGGAAACCTTCTTCAAGTTGGAGTAAATTCAAACCGTTTAAGAAACCAAAGCCAGCCCCCAAGTCTGCATGAAGGGGCGGCCCTCATTCCAGCTCAGCTGGTAGGGGGCAGATTAAGATTCTTCCAAAACATTTGGGCAGATTCTGTCCAAAATCAGTTGATTCAGAGTATTGTCTCTCAAGGGTACCGAATAGGATTCAGAGTAAGACCTCCTGTGAGAAGATTTTTTCTCTCACGCATCCCAGCAAATCCAGTAAAGGCTCAGGCTTTTCTGAAGTGTGTTTCAGACCTGGAGCTTTAAGGGGTAATCATACCAGTTTCGTTTCAGGAACAGGGTCTGGGGTTTTATTCAAATCTATTCATTGTCCCAAAGAAAGAAAATTCATTCAGGCCAGTTCTGGGTCTGAAAATTTTGAATCATTATATAAGAGTGCCAACTTTCAAAATGGTGACTATAAGGACTATTCTGCGTTTTGTTCAGCAAGGGCATTATATGTCCACAATAGACTTACAGGATGCATATCTTCATATTCCGATTCATCCAGACCACTTTCAGTTTCTGAGATTCTCTTTTCTAAACAAGCATTACCAATTTTCGCTCTTCCATTCGGCCTAGCGACAGCTCCAAGAATCTTTTCAAAGGTTCTTGGTGCCCTACTCTCTGTAATAAGAGAACGGGGTATTGCGGTGTTTCCTTATTTGGATGATATCTTGGTACTAGCTCGGTCTTTACATTCTGCAGAATCTCACACGAATCAACTAGTGTTGTTACTTCAAAAACATGGTTGGAGGATCAATTTACCAAAAAGTTCTTTGATTCCTCAGACAAGGGTCACCTTTTTAGGTTTCCAGATAGATTCAGTGTCCATGACTCTGTCTCTAACAGACAAGAGACAATTAAAATTGGTTTCAGCTTATCGGAACCTTCAGTCTCTATCATTCCCTTCAGTAGCTATGTGCATGGAAGTTTTTGGTCTCATGACTGCAGCATCGGATGCGATCCCCTTTGCTCGTTTTCATATGAGACCTCTCCAGCTTTGTATGCTGAACCAATGGTGCAGGGATTATACAACGATATCACAATTAATATCCTTAAATCCCAATGTTCGACTCTCTCTGACTTGGTGGTTAGATCACCATCGTATAGTTCAAGGGGCTTCTTTTGTTCGTCCAACCTGGACTGTGATCACAACAGATGCAAGTCTTACTGGTTGGGGAGCTGTCTGGGGATATCTGACAGCACAAGGGGTTTGGAAATCTCAAGAGGCGAGGTTACCAATCAATATTTTAGAACTCTGTGCTATTTTCAGGGTTTTTCAGGTTTGGCCTCTGTTGAAGAGAGAACCGTTCATTTGTTTTCAGACAGACAATATCACAACTGTGGCATATGTCAATCATCAGGGTGGGACTCACAGTCCCCAAGCTATGAAAGAGGTATCTTGGATACTTGCTTGGGTGGAATCCAGCTCCTGTCTAATTTCTGCGGTTCATATCCCAGGTATAGACAATTGGGAAGCGAATTAACTCAGCCGTCAGACTTTACATCCGGGGGAGTGGTCGCTCCATCCAGATGTGTTTTCTCAGATTGTTCAGATGTGGGGTCTTCCAGAAATAGATCTGATGGCTTCCCATCTAAACAAGAAACTACCCAGGTACCTGTCCAGGTCCAGGGATCCTCAGGCGGAAGTGGTGGATACGTTAACAGTTCCTTGGTGTTACCAACCTGCTTATATTTTCCCGCCTCTGGTTCTTCTTCCAAGAGGGATCTCCAAAATCATCATGGAACAATTGTTTGTGTTGCTGGTAGCTCAAGCATGGCCTCACAGGATTTTGGTATGCAGATCTTGTTCGGATGTCCAGTTGCCAACCTTGGCCACTTCCATTAAGGCCAGACCTTCTGTCTCAAAGTCCATTTTTCCACCAGGATCTTAATTCATTTAATTTGAAGGTATGGAAATTGAACGCCTATTGCTTAGTCATAGAGGTTTCTCTGACTCAGTGATTAATACTATGTTACAGGCTCGTAAATCTGTTTCTAGGAAGATTTATTATCAAGTTTGGAAGACTTATATTTGATGTTGTTCTTCTCATAAATTCTCCTGGCATTCTTTTAGAATTCCTAGAATTTTACAGTTTCTTCAGGATGGTTTGGATAAGGGTTTGTCTGCAAGTTCCATGAAGGGACACATCTCTGCTCTTTCTGATTTATTTCACAGAAAGATTGCTAAGCTTCCTGATATTCACTGTTTTGTACAGGCTTTGGTCCGTATCAAGCCTGTAATTAAATCAATCTCTCCTCCTTGGAGTCTTAATTTGGTTTTGAAGGCTTTACAGGCTCCTCCATTTGAGCCTATGCCTTCTTTGGACATTAAACTACTTTTTTGGAAAGTGTTGTTGCTTTTGGCCATCTCTTCTGCTAGAAGAGTTTCCAAATTATCTGCTCTTTCTTATCAATCTCCTTTTCTGATTTTCCATTAGGATAAGGCAGTTTTGCAGACTTCATTTAAATTTCTACCTAAGGTTGTGAATTCTAACAACATTATTGAGACATTGTTGTCCCTTCTTTGTGTCCTAATCCTAAAAATTCTTTGGAGAGATCCTTACATTCTTTGTATGTGGTAAGAGCTTTGAAATATTATGTTGAAGCTACTAAAGATTTCAGGAAGACTTCCAGTCTATTTGTTATCTTTTCTGGTTCTAGTAAAGGTCAGAAGGCTTCTGCCATTTCTTGGCATCTTGGTTAAAGCTTTTGATTCATCAGGCTTATTTGGAGTCGGGTCAGGCCCCGCATCAGAGAATTACAGCTCATTCTCCTAGATCAGTCTCCACTTCGTGGGCTTTTAAGAATGAAGCTTCAGTTGATCAGATTTGTAAAGCAGCAACTTGGTCTTCTTTGCATAAATATACTAAATTCTACCGTTTTAATGTATTTGCTTCTTCGGAAGCAGTGTTTGGTCGAAAAAAAATTCAGGCAGTTGTTTCAGTTTGATTCCTCTGCTTATGTTTGAGTTTTTTCTTTTTATTATGAGAATAAACTTATATTTTGGGTTGTGGATTTATTTTTTTCAGCGGAAAATGGCAATTATTATTTTATCCCTCCCTCTCTAGTGACTCTTCTGTGGAATTCCACATTTTGGGTATTACTATCCCATACGTCACTAGCTTATGGACTCTTGCCAATTACATGAAAGAAAACATAATTTATGTAAGAACTTACCTGATAAATTCATTTCTTTCATATTGGCAAGAGTCCATGAGACCCACCCTTTTTATGGTGGTTATGACTTTTTGTATAAAGCACAATTATTTCCAAATTCCTTTGTTGATGCTTTTTACTCCTTTCTTTATCACCCCACTACTTGGCTATTCATTAAACTGAATTGTGGGTGTGGTGAGGGTTGTATTTATAGGCATTTTGAGGTTTGGGAAACTTTGCCCCTCCTGGTAGTATTGTATATCCCATACGTCACAAGCTCATGGACTCTTGCCAATATGAAAGAAATTAATTCATCAGGTAAGTTCTTACATAAATTATGTTTTTCTAATCAAACAGCTTCTATTGGATTGGCATGGTTTAGAAAGCAAAACAAATAAATCACCCAAGTTGCCATACAAACTTGCCACACACACAGTAAATTTAAATAGTTTTGCTGTGCATCCAGTATAATGAATAAAAGTCCAAAAGTCTATGACTGATTTTATTTACATATGGTTCCTCATTAAAGGAACATTAAAATTGTATGTTTTAAAAAAGATAGATAATCCCTTTATTACCCATTCCCCAGTTTTGCGTAACCATATACTTTTTACCTCTATGATTACCTTTATCTAAACCCCTGCAGACTGCCCCTTATTTCAGTGCTTTTTATAATCTTGTATTTTAGCCAATCAGTGCTAGTTCTTGTATAACCGTTATCTTTGTCCACGGAGTGAGCACAATGTTATCTATATGGCACACAACTAGCACCGTCTGGGTGTTGTGAAAGATTTAAAAAGCTATTAAAAAGCATTGATATAAGGGGTCGCCTGCAGGGGCTTAGAAACAGGCGAACTTCTCGGTGTTGTGAAAGATTTAAAAAGCTATTAAAAAGCATTGAGATAAGGGGTCGCCTGCAGGGGCTTAGAAACAGGCGAACTTAGAAGTTATGAAGTATATTAATATAATAACAATGTTGGTTAAGCAAACCTGGGGAATGGGTAGTAAAGGTGTTATCTATCTTTTTAAACAATTAAAAAAAACAAGTAGACTGTCCCTTTAAGTTGTGTTTCAAAATCAAATAAACACTGTTAACTTTTTTATTAGGAATTTTTTTATTATTTAATCAGTGCTCTGTTTAATCTCTGATAACTGCTGTGCACCTAGGTATAGGATACCATAATATGTTGTTAATTAACAATGATAAAATAGTAATAATAGTAAAGAAGAATATGAAATTAATTTCAAATCAGAAGAAAAATGAAATAAAGGGAATCTTTAACAATTAAGGCCTAGATTACGAGTGGATCACAAAATTGCGCTTTCGAGAGTGTGATATTTGCGCTCAACTTGTAATACCAGCGCACTTGTAATACCAGCGCGCTTCCATAGACTCCAATGGGAGCCTCGTTCTCATGCCAATAGTCACAGCAAAGAACCTAGAGCAGCGAAGGGGGTAAGTCACACAGCGATGGGCAGCAAACTTTAAATATATATGTATACAAATATATACATACATTATCTCACAAAAGTGAGTACACCCCTCACATTTTTGTAAATATTTTATTATATCTTCTCATGTGACAACACTGAAGAAATGACACTTTGCTACAATGTAAAGTAGTGAGTGTACAGCCTGTATAACAGTGTAAATTTGCTGTCCCCTCAAAATAACTCAACACACAGCCATTAATATCTAAACCGTTGGCAACAAAAGTGAGTACACCCCTAAGTGGAAATGTCCAAATTGGGCCCAATTAACCATTTTCCCTCCCCAGTGTCATGTGACTCGTTAGTGTTACAAGGTCTCAGGTGTGAATGGGGAGCAGGTGTGTTAAATTTGGTATTATCACTCTCACACGCTCTCATACTGGTCACTGTAAGTTCAACATGGCCCCTCATGGCAAAGAACTCTCTCAGGATCTGAAAAAAAAGAATTCTTGTTCTACATAAAGATGGCCTAGGCTACAAAAAGATTGCTAAGACCCTGAAACTGAGCTGCAGGTCGACCAAAGAATTTGAATGCACATGCTCAGCGTCATATCCAGAGGTTGTTTTTGTGAAATATACATATGAGTGGGTTGAAGGGGGGGGTCAGCCTGTCAGTGCTCAGACCATACGCCGCACACTGCATCAAATTGGTCTTTAGTTCAGATGGTGTCAAGCGTGTGGCGGCAACCAGGTGAGGAGTACAAAGACAGAGACAAGTTTGTCTTGCCTACAGTCAAGCATGGTGGTCGGAGTGTCATGGTCTGGGCCTGCATGAGTGCTAACGGCACTGGGGAGCTACAGTTCATTGAGGGAACTATGAATGCCAACATGTACTGTGACATACCATCTGTGGGGCATCCTCAAACGGAAGGTGGGGTAGCGCAAGGTCTCTAACATCCACCAGCTCCGTGATGTCATCATGGAGGAGTGGAAGAGGACTCCAGTGGCAACCTGTGAAGCTCTGGTGAACTCCATGCCCAAGAGGGTTAAGGGAATGCTGGAAAATAATGGTGGCCACACAAAACATTGACACTTTGGGCTCAATTTGGACATTTCCACTTAGGGGTGTACTCACTTTTGTTGCCAACGGTTTAGACATTAATGGCTATGTGTTGAGTTATTTTATGGGGACAGCAAATTTACACTGTTGTACAGGCTGTACACTCACTACTTTACATTGTAGCAAAGTGTCATTCCTTCAGTATTGTCACATGAAAAGATATAATAAAATATTTACATAGATGTGAGGGGTGTACTCCTTTTTGTGAGATACTGTATATATTTATGTGTTTATATGTGTATATACAGATATTAGCACATAAATATATATGTATATAAGCATATACATATATATTTACAGAAATAACACAGTCCCCATAGACCGCAATGTAAAGGCACACTTTTACCCCTTATAATTTGCTTTGTGCAGTTATAATTTTAAAAATTAAAGTTGTTCATATTTATTACATTAATAAAGGAACAATACACTGTATTTTGGGGGTAATCAGGGGACATTTTTTAAATTAACCAGAGGTCTGACCTCTGGTTAATTTTCGGAGGGCAAATTGGTACCGCAAGTTTGCGGTAGCATTAACCAGCCAATTGTAATGGCTGATTATTTAACTTAGATAACACTGAGATCGTTCTATAATAAAAAATAGGAAATTAATTTAAATTCAGAAGAAAAGTGAAATAAAGGTAATATTTAACAATTAAGACCTAGATTACGAGTGGAGTGCAAAATAGCGCTTTCACAAGGCCGATATTTGAAAGTTAAATTAGAGTTCTACTTGTAATCTAGCCCTAAATGTGTAAAATTATATTTTCTATGTAGCAAACTATATTGACACACTGGTTCCAATTCACAATCAAAACATTTGTTTGTAAAATATTTCCAATTGATACTGACAAAATATAATTTAGGTGACATCAGTATGTGGCCACTAGGGGTCAGTATTCGACAGCCACCAAAATTCCACAATCTAGTTAGCTTATTAACTCACTAATGTATTAGTGAACTCCCCTTAATGAAATATACTGTTTCCAATGTACAAATTCTTTTTAAAACAATCTCTGAGTGGCCTTAGAATAATGATGATTTCTTATAGAATCTTGCAAGAACAGAGAGCTCTAGAGGATTGGGCCTCTAATGAGAATGAGTTCTCTGAGCCATACAGACAATTGTATAAATGGGCTAGATTCAAGCAGGAATAGAAGAGAATAGAGATTTTGCAGTCAATCTACCCCCTATCGTAATATTGCCAGGCAAACCTGATTGTTGTATTATACCCCATAGTGTACTAATAAAGCATTGTTTAAAACACAAACACAAAACTTTATACATATGAAAACAACAGATTCAATAATTAAAGGGTTAGATTATATAATAAAATAATATATACAAAGTGATTGCAAATTAAAGGGATATGAAACCCCAAATTTTTCTTTCATGATTCAGATAGAGCAGGCAATTTTAAGCAACTTTCTAATTTACTCCTATTATCAATTTTTCTTTGTTCCCTTGGTATCTTTATTTAAAAAAACAACAACCCAGGAGTGTAAGCTTGGGAGCCAGCCCATTTTTTGTTCAGCACCTGGGTAGCGCTTGCTGATTGGTGGTGACATTTATATATGCATTTAATGTATCAGCAATTTTAAAGGATCACTAAATTTAGTAGAATTTCATAATTAACAAGTGCATAAGAAAACAAATTAGCAGTATATATTTTTTTCTGGCAAATTTATTTTTTGCTGATTTTCCATCCCCCTGTATCATGTGACAGACATCAGCAAATCACAGGCTAGTATACATATACCCTGTCAGCTTGTGCACATGCTCAGCAGGATATACTGTGTATATAAAGAAAATGGTAAAATATGATAAGGGAAGTCAATTTTAAAGTGTCTGAAAACTGTATGCTCTATCTAAATCATGAACAAAGACAACAAAGCATCAAGTTTATTTTAACTTGTCCCTTTAAGTACTGAACTTGAAAAGATTTTTATACAAAATAAATGTTTTAAATAATTTCTAGAGTTTGGGAAATCAAGAACAGTTCATTGATGTATCTCTTGAAAACACTTGTGGAAATTAAGTTCCTGGTCTCCTTGGTGATTGGCATTTTGGGAATGATGTTAAAGGGACATAATACTCATATGCTAAATCACTTGAAACTGATGCACTATAACTGTAAAAAGCTGACAGGAAAATATCACCTGAGCATCTCTATGTAAAAAAGGAAGATATTTTACCTCACAATCTCCTCAGCTCAGCAGAGTAAGTTCTGTGTAAAAAGTTATACTCAACTGCTGCCCAGGCCCCAGCTGCTGCCCAGCTTAGGGTTGCCACCCGTCCCTTAAAATACAGAACACTTATAAGTTACACATGCTGCAGGGTGTGCAGGGAGGAATATGAATAGTGCTGTCCAGAAACACAATAGATGTTCCTCTCTGCACACCCTGCAGCATGTGTAACTCATAAGTGTCCAGGAAAACATGGCTGAGGTGGCATCCCTAGGCCCAGCTGCAGGTAAAAAAAAATAATGAAGAAATGAACAGCAGCCAATCGGCATCAGCAGGGCTGAGGTCATGAACTCTTTTACTGTGATCTCTTGAGATTTCATAGTAAACTACCTTAAACTGAATAGGGAAATAAGATGAGAGTGCGCAAAGCTAGCTCCCTTAGCTGTCCCGGGACAGACATACTGATTTGCTGCTTAGAAATCCTTTACAATGGGAGGTGGCTACTGAGGAATTTTTGAGGTAAAATATCTTTTTTACATAGAGATGCTCAGGTAATATTTTCTAGTCAGCTTTTTACAGCTATGCTGCATCACTTTTAAGGGCTCAATTTATCAAAGCCCTACGGCTGCAAGTTCTCACAAGAACTTGCTTGCCGTATTTAACAAGCAGCGGTCACCAGACCCCTGCTTCCCTAACCTCTTTGCCAACTCTAAAGTGGCGAAATTAAATCTCTGCGGTCTAGTCCGACCGAGGAGATTGACAGCTCCTGCCCGCGCGGGATTGCATGCGAAATTGCGCTCGTGTGCAATGGAGATAAGTTTGCCCCTCCACAGGCGAGCTGAGACGTACAGGGGCACGTATATGTGCCCCTGTCTGCCTCAGCTTTAATAAATCGAGCCCTTAGTGTTTCAAAATTTGGGTATCATGGCCCTTTAAGTGAGTCTGTGGTCTGATCTAAGCAATCCCTATTTAGCAGGTTGCAGGTGATAGTGGCACTCCAGCTCCCCAGGGGACTAAGAGGAACAAGTACAGTACCATTTTTAGATATATTATTTTACAGGAAATCAGTCAGTCTGTATATATATATATATATATATATATATATATATATATATATATTAATAATGTATATTTAGAAATCTTGTTTCTTAACATCTTCCTTTACATTTTAAATTGACTGCCCCTTTTAGGTGCGGAGTTGGTTATGTTCACAGTGCTATGCATAGAATGTTCATTTGAAGACGTCTTACAGCATGCTCTCATCTGATTTTCTTTGGCCTAAGACAATCGCATTCCACTTGGCTAATCTTAATGTCTATCTCATACTTCACATCCAATGTTCACCTTTGTATAAACATCCACATTTTTGAATGTCACTTATGGTATGTGTTTTCTATGTAGCTTGGTAACACAATCATGTATGTGGTCAATCTTGTTAAAGCCAGGGAAAAACAAAAAGGTAAGCATGAAACACTGTGATAATACATAAATAATAAAATATACCATTATATTGTGTGATGATAAATATATAATAAAATATACCATTTATACAGTGCAATGATAAATATATTATAAAATATACCATTTATACAGTGCAATGATAAATATATAATAAAATATACCATTTATACTGTGCAATAATAAATATATAATAAAATATACCATTTATATAGTGCAATGATAAATATATAATAAAATATACAATTTATACTGTGCAATAATAAATATATAATAAAATATACCATTATATTGTGTGATGATAAATATATAATAAAATATACCATTTATACTGTGTGCACAAGACCCTTATCATTATCTTATTAACATCTTATAAATTAGTAACAACCTGAGTTATTCTATTTTATTTTATTTGAGCACTGTCACGCCCTTTTTTCAGTAAAGGGTTTGTTTTAAGTTTGCTTGTTTTTTATCATAGCGGCTTTTCCCACTAGATAGCAACTAATTTTATCATTTGCTATATATTATTTTATTTACTTGAACCTAGATTACAAGTTGTGCGGTATGGCTTTACTGCTGAAAAATAGGCCTTTGCGAGCGAAATAGTCAACTCACTAGTATTACAAGTTGCGCGGTACGGCTATACCGCTAGCGTTTTAGACTATACCACAACGATCCATTCCACACTCACAAAATGGCCTTTAAGTGTGGAATGTTCAGCACACCTGTATTACAGGTTGTGGGGTAAGGCTATTCTGCTAGCCTTATAGCTTATACCGCAATGATCCATTCTGCAATCAAAGACCAGTAGTTTTAGTGTTTGCGAAACAGAAATGTTTCACAAAACTCATAACAAAAATGTTACAAAGTACACTAACACCCATAAACTACATATTAACCCCTAAACCACCATTCCCCCACATCACAAATATTATAATAAACCTATTAACCCCTAATCCGCCGCACACCCACATCGCCAACACTAAATTAAAGTATTAAGCGCTAATCCACCGCCAACCCACATTGCCAGCACTAAATTAAAGTATTAACCCCTAAAACACTTCCCACCCACATTGCCAACACTAAATTAAAGTATTAACCCCTAATCCGCTGCCCACCCACATCGCCAACACTAAATTAAAGTATTAACCCCTAAACTGCCAACCCCCACATCGCTACTACTAAAATAAACCTATTAACCCCAAAACCGCCGGCCCCCCCGCATCGCGACAAACTAAATTAAACTTTTAACCCCTAAACCTAACACCCGCTAACTTTAAATTAAAGTTACACTATAACTACCTTAAAATAAATAAAAACCTACCTGTGAAATAAATAAAACCTAATCTTAAACTATAAATAAACCTAACATTACTATTTAAAAAAAAAAAAAAATACCAAAAATAAAAAACCTAAATTACAAAATTAAAAAATACAACAGTACAAAAAAACAAAAACCCTAACATTACAACTAATAACAAACTCTAAAATGACAAAAAATAAAATAATTCTAAGATTACAGAAAATAATAAACAAAATTTTCCAAAATAAAAAAAATAAACCTAATCTAATACCCCTATAAAAACAAAAAAGCCCCCCCAAAATAAAAACACCCCCTAATTTAACACTAAACTACCAATAGCCCTTTTAAGGGCCTTTTGTAGGGTATTGCCCTAAGTTTTACAGCTCTTTTACATAAAAAAATACAAATTACCCCCTAACAGCAGCCCCCTCAAACACCCAACCCCCCAAAATAAAATAGACCTTAACTCTAAAACATCATAAGCTTCCCATTGTCCCTAAAGGGGCATTTATATGGGCATTGCCCTTTAAACTAGACTAGAGGCTTATGTTAGGGTGTTAGATTTATAACAAACTTTCTTTTCTCCATAGACATAAATGGGGAATGCGTTATAGCGATCGCCATTCCTCAATCGCAGGTGTTGTTTTTTTCTAACACTTTTTCTCCATTGATGTCTATGGGAGAATACGTGCACGAGCACATCAAGTCAGGACTTGGCTTTTGTGCGGTATGGAGCTTAAAGCACCATACCGCACAACAAAAGAAGGTTTTTTTGTAACTTGTAATGGCAGCGCTATGGAAAGTGCGGTAACGCTAAAGTTTTAGCCGGGTTTAGAGCACAACTTGTAATCTAGGTCTTTCTGAGGAACATTTCTGGTGTCTAATACTCTTTATTTAACGTGGATTAAATACATAAGAGATTTTCTTGTGTTTAGACTATTTAATCTTAAAATTTGATTACAAGTGGGTGCTCTCCTATAAACAATTTCCAACATGACCAACATGCAACATGGCCGCTATCAGTAAATGTTCTCTTTTAAAGTGAGTTAATGAAGTTTGTATGTGTGTTGCAATTGGATACAGTAGTGTTTATTTTTTTATTAACCTCTTAAGGACATATGACGGAATTTTTCCGTCATAAAACAATTGAGCAAACAGAAAGCTGTGTCCTTAAAGGGTTAAAATAAGTTTTTATGTCATTTACAAGTGGCTGGTTAAAGGGACACTAAACCCAACCTTTTTATTTTATGATTCAGGTAGGTAATACATTTTTAAAGAACATTCCAATTTACATATATTATCTAATTTGCTTAGGCCTAGATTTAGAGTTTGGCGGTAGCCGTGAAAACCAGCGTTAGAGGCTCCTAACGCTGGTTTTTACCGCCCTCTGGTATTTGGAGTCAGTCATTAAAGGGTCTAACGCTCACTTTCCAGCCGCGACTTTTCCATACCGCAGATCCCCTTACGTCAATTGCGTATCCTATCTTTTCAATGGGATCTTTCTAACGCCGGTATTTAGAGTCGTGGCTGGAGTGAGCGTTAGAAATCTAACGACCAAACTCCAGCCGCAGAAAAAAGTCAGTAGTTAAGAGCTTTCTGGGCTAACGCCGGTTCATAAAGCTCTTAACTACTGTTAAGACCAATCAGATTGAGCTCGCATTCTATTGGCTGTTCCGATCAGCCAATAGAATGCAAGCTCAATCTGATTGGCTGATTGGATCAGCCAATCGGATTGAACTTGATTCTGATTGGCTGATTCCATCAGCCAATCAGAATTTTCCTACCTTAATTCCGATTGGCTGATAGAATCCTATCAGCCAATCGGAATTCGAGGGACGCCATCTTGGATGACGTCCCTTAAAGGAACCGTCATTTGGCTAGTAGGCGTCGCTTGAAGAGGTTGGATCCGCGTCCGCTGGGAAGAAGATGGCTCCGCTCCGGAAGAAAGAAGATTGAAGATGCGGCTTGATAGAAGACTTCATCCCGATGATGGACTTCCGACTTCATCCCGATGATGGATTTCTTCAGCCTCCGCTTGGATCCAGACTTCAGCCCGAGGATGGACGTCACTCTTCAGCCCCCCGCTTGGGCTTGGATAAAGACTTCGGACCCTCTTCTGGACCGATCGGTGAACCCGGCAAGGTGAACACAAGGTAGGAAGATCTTCAGGGGCTTAGTGTTAGGTTTATTTAAGGGGGGTTTGGGTTAGATTAGGGGTATGTGGGTGGTGGGTTGTAATGTTGGGGGGCTTGGGTATTGTATGTTTTTTTTTTACAGGCAAAAGAGCTGAATTCTTTTGGGCATGCCCCGCAAAGGGCCCTTTTAAGGGCTGGTAAGGTAAAAGAGCTTTGAACTTTTTTAATTTAGAATAGGGTAGGGCATTTTTTTATTTTGGGGGTCTTTGTTATTTTATTAGGGGGCTTAGAGTAGGTGTAATTAGTTTAAAATTGTTGTAATTTATTTCTAATGTTTGTAAATATTTTTTTATTTTTTGTAACTTAGTTCTTTTTTATTTTTTGTACTTTAGTTAGCTTATTTCATTGTATTTATTTGTAGGTATTGTATTTAATTAATTTATTGATAGTGTAGTGTTAGGTTTAATTGTAGATAATTGTAGGTATTTTATTTAATTAATTTATTGATAGTGTAGTGTTAGGTTTAATTGTAACTTAGGCTAGGATTTATTTTACAGGTAATTTTGTAATTATTTTAACTAGGTAACTATTAAATAGTTCTTAACTATTTAATAGCTATTGTACCTGGTTAAAATAATTACAAAGTTGCCTGTAAAATAAATATTCATCCTAAAATAGCTACAATATAATTATAATTTATATTGCAGCTATATTAGGGTTTATTTTACAGGTAAGTATTTAGCTTTAAATAGGAATAAGTTATTTAATAAGAGTTAATTTATTTCGTTAGAATAAAATTATATTTAACTTAGGGGGGTGTTAGGGTTAGAATTAGCTTTAGGGGTTAAAAAATTTATTAGAGTAGCGGTGAGCTCCGATCGGCAGATTAGGGGGTTAATACTTGAAGTTAGGTGTCGGCGATGTTAGGGAGGGCAGATTAGGGGTTAATACTATTTATTATAGCGTTATTGAGGCGGGAGTGAGGCGGATTAGGGGTTAATAACTATATTATAATAGCGGCGCGGTCCGGTCGGCAGATTAGGGGTTAATAAGTGTAGTTAGGTGGAGGCGACGTTGGGGGCGGCATATTAGGGGTTAATAAATATAATATAGGGGTCCGCGGTGTTAGGGGCAGCAGATTAGGGGTACATAGGTATAATGTAGGTAGCGGCGGTGTATGGAGCGGCAGATTAGGGGTTAAAAATAATATGCAGGGGTCAGCGATAGCGGGGTCGGCAGATTAGGGGTTAATAAGTGTAAGGTTAGGGGTGTTTAGACTCGGGGTACATGTTAGAGTGTTAGGTGCAGACGTAGGAAGTGTTTCCCCATAGGAAACAATGGGGCTGCGTTAGGAGCTGAACGCAGCTTTTTTGCAGGTGTTAGGTTTTTTTTCAGCTCAAACAGCCCCATTGTTTTCTATGGGGGAATCGTGCACGAGCACGTTTTTGAGGCTTGCCACGTCCGTAAGCACCGCTGGTATCGAGAGTTTCAGTGGCGTTAAATTATGCTCTACGCTCCCTTTTTGGAGCCTAACGCACTGAAAACCAAGCCATTCTGTGAACTCTAAATACCAGCGGTATTTAAAAGGTGCAGGGGAAAAAAAGCACACGTAGCTAACGCACCCCTTTGGCCGCAAAACTCTAAATCTAGGCCTTAGTTTCTTAGATATACTTTGTTGAAGAAATAGCAATGCACATGGGTGAGCCAATCACACGAGGCATCTATGTGCAGCCACCAATCAAGAGCTACTGAGCCTATCTAGATATGCTTTTCAGCAAAGAATATCAAGAGAATGAAGCAAATTAGATAAAAGAAGTAAATTAGGAAGTTGATTCAAATTGCATGTTCTTGATAAATCATGAAAGAAAAAATTGGGTTTCATGTCCCTTTAATGCTACCGCGAGCTTGCGGTAGCAATTTGCGCCCTGAAAATTAACCAGAGGTCATATAGTGTCTATTGGACCTATATTAATTATCCCTAATACTAGAGGTGCTTGTGGCCCAGATGGAGAGCATAGATGGCGGTATGCGCACCAACCTCCTCAACTTTTAGTCATGAATAATGGAATGGGGTTTTATACCTTAGTAGCTATTAAAGTGCCATAACATTTTGAGTTATGTGCATTTTATAAAATAGTCAACTGAGGTAACACAGTGTGTGAAAAAAAAGCTAATAAGTATTTTAATAAAATTTCCCAAATCTGCACAAGTAATTACACTTTAGTGTTACCAAGTGTAGCCTGCTCAACCCCCCTAATCAGTTTCCTACTCCAAACCTTGTGGTATTATATAACAAAGTGTCTATGTGAGGGGGGTTAAGGGACAGCAGGTACTGTTATTGTCACATGCTTTGTGAAACCTTCAGCATTATACTGTGCACTGCTTTAGTCAGGTGTCATGTTACTCTGCCCTCTACCGCGCACGTGCACAAGTGCATTCTGCAGAATCTGAGGCCTGTATAGCACCTTCCATATATGGAAATGCCCAGGGGGGAGCTTGCTGCAAACAAAACTATGCCTGAATTAAAGGGGTTAATTTGGGTTAAAAAAGAAAGCGATTTGCAGGTAAGCTTTGGTTGCATTATATATTTAGAAACTTATGTTAGTTCATACTGTTTATGTTACTTTAAGGGTAAAGCATGTATATGGAAATTGAGCGTAACGTACAAATTAAATGGGATTATTACCTGAACTTACTCCTCAAGATTAAAGCCTCTAGGTTTAGAAAACAAATTTGCAATGCAGACAGTTTTACAAATAATCTTGCTTAAAGAGTTTAAATGTCTGTATTTGGCTAAAAAAATGTGTCTAGGCCCCCTTTAAAGCTAACTATATTACTGACAGTTACTAACTCCTCATGAAAATTTTTCCAGTGTTTAACTTGTCTTACAGTGAGATATAATATGTTTTCTTCTATTCTTAAAGTGTGTCTCACAAAAAATATTCTTGATGAAACAGTTCTTCTGCTTTCTATATCTGTATGGGCCATGCATATATTTATATTAAGTAATCATATCAGATACTACTGCTATATGTACTTCTTATGTCCCTTTAAGTGCTTTTGTCTAAAGTGAAGAACCCCAATTTGTTTAGACTCTCCTCATTGCCAAAATCATTTGTTCCCCTTATTAATTTGACCTTTTCCAAACCCTTTCTAGTTTCCCTAATTTTTTCTCCATATTCAAGGTGAGCTCTTCCATACCTCTTTTTTTTATACACACTTATATGTAATTATGCCTTAGAGGCTGCTGTCTGGCATTGAGCACTAGAAGTTCAAAAAATAGGAGCACCAAACAGGCTAAAGTATGCAAACAGGAGATTAAGGAATACAAAAATGAATCACGGTGGATTAAGATGCTCAACATATAGGTGAGTATGTGAGACGAAATGTTAGAGCATATTAAAACATATTTATTGCCATTTAAGTTAAAACATATCACATAACATAAAAACTAAACAAATATCTTATATGGAAACGTTTGATAAGCAAAGACCAGACTCAGCTGGAAGCGGTTACTCTATATTTATAATATGCACAATAGTGCAGGACTTGAAGTGTGTCCTCCAAAAGAAAAAGGAAAATAGAGATAACAAATATATATACATAGGAAGGGTTTCCTAAATAACCCTAAAGTGTTGATATCACCTAGGTGTTGAATAACGTTTACACGTGAAAATAAAAATACAAATTAAGATAATAGTCAATTAATGATATATATATATATATCAATTAGATAAAAATTAAAAAATTTAAAATAGTGAGTCAGATAGATGTGTGAATGAAATGATGATGATGATCAGTCAAAGGTACCTGACTTCCCCTCCTGACATTAACTGTTCAGCAGGGCCGGACTGGGAATATATAGCAGCCCTGGAAATATTTGAAGACCAGCCTTATTTTCATTGATTCTGTAGAATGCTCACGCCCCCATGTTTTCAATGTCAATGTCAGAAGGGAAAGTCAGGTATCTTTCACTGATCATCATCATCACTATTTCATTCACACATCTATTACACACCACCCAGGATTGTTGTGGAATCTCCAGGATAAAGGATTAAGGGAACTTTCCATTTTCCTGCTAACCACATCCTCCGGTCACTAGAATTATTGGACTCACTATTTTTAATTTTTTAATTTTTGTCTAATTGAGATATATATATATATATATATATATATATATATATATATATATATAAATAATCCAATCAAATGCACTCTCAGGTCTTTTCAATAGGTTCTTTAACAACAATAGGTTCACAACCCCTTCATCAGCATAAACCAATAACCAAATATCACACAATTTATAGTGTATCAAAACAGTGTCTCACCAAACAAATTTGCTTTCCAAAAGTGCGCCAAACTACCGAGTGTGGAACGCATCTTGCGTTCCACAGTGATCATGTCAACCGGAAAAAAATGGACCTGTACAAGTTGAACAAATCACTTAAGATAAGAGAGTTTTTTCAAAACTCCACATCTAGTTCAACCAAGACACAGGTAGAACTTCAATGTAAAACCCCCAGTTCTTTTGAACCAATAAATAGCAGTCCGAGTACCAAAACTTTTATGAGACTGGTCACCCAAGACCTTGAAACAGCTAGACAACAGTCCCTTTGGACACATAATATGTCCAGGGAAGAAAGACAGGCGATAAAGACCCTGCAGGAAGACTCAAGTATAGTCATTAGGCCCGCCGATAAGGGCGGTGCCATAGTGATACTTAACTATGAGGATTACCGCACTGACATTTTGACTCAGTTGACAGATACACAGACTTATTCCGTATTACCTAATGATCCCACTACTAGATTTAAAATACAATTGGATACATTGATCCAGATGGGTTTTGAACAAGGTTGGCTATCCGAACATATTCGTGATTTCTGTATTACTACTTATCCTAAAATACCCATCCTATACTCAATCCCAAAGATACACAAAACTCTAGATAATCCACCAGGCCGTCCGATTGTGTCAGCAAGGGACTCCTTGACACAGCCGGTGGCACAACTGGTGGATATCTTACTACAACCTGTTGTTAGGGAGGTAAGATCATATATCATGGATACAGGTGACTTCATACGTAAGATACGGACTGTTGACGTCCAACCTGATGACCTATTGGTCTGTTTGGACGTCAACAGTCTGTATACTATCATTCCCCACACTGAGGGTCTGAAATCAGTTGAGGAACATATCACCAATAACCCTCTTTATGAGGGCCCACCAACCAAATTCTTTCTTTCCTTGATAGAATTCTGTTTGTATAAAAATTACTTCAGATTCGAGAGTAGTTTCTATTTACAAACAGCTGGCACAGCCATGGGTTCCTCCATGGCCCCCGCGTACGCCAACCTGTACATGTCTCAATTTGAAAATCTGTATTTATGGAACACTACCAATTTGGCAGTAGTATGTTATTACAGATATATTGACGACATGTTCATGGTATGGCGGGGGACCATGGAGGAACTACAGATTTGGTTTGAAACATATAACACGGCTACAAGTAATGTTAAATTCAAAATGACGGTTGACACACAATCCGTTAATTTTCTAGACTTGACTGTGTTTAAAAAAAAACATCAATTGGGAACAACACTTTATCATAAACAAACCGATCGGAACTCCATTTTGAGCGCTGACAGCTGTCACCCCCCTGCCCTTTTGAAGGGCATAGTCAGATCTCAATTTGTGAGAACCATGAGAAACAATTCAGAGATACAAACTGGGGTCTCCCAATTGGCAGGAGTGGGAGAAAGATTCCGCGAGCGGGGATATAAACCTTCCATTATCCAAGAAAACATAAGTACAGCATCCTCACTCACTCAAGAAGAACTTATCAAGCCCACACCAAAGAGGGACACGAGTAACAAACTTATTATGACCACTACATTTACTCCAACTACTAAGAATACAGGACGTATTTTACATCAACATTGGCCTATTATGACATCAGACCCGAAGTTAACATTTACCAGACAGGTACAACCAATGGTGGGCTTCAAGAGGGGTATTAACCTTAAAGACCTCTTGATGCGCACTGACCAAAAAGCAAGCTACACCACAGGAGCTAAAATAAACATCAAAGGATCATATAGATGTTTAGGCTGCACAACGTGCAATGGTTTGGTCAGTGCTAAAACCTTTCATCACCCACACACTAATCGAAGATACGTGATCAAGCACTCTATCACGTGCACTACCACACACGTGGTGTACCTCCTCTTTTGCCCATGTTCTTGTTTTTACGTGGGCAAGACCACAGGCACGTTACGGGAACGAATGGCAAACCATAGGCACGCAATCAGATCGGCACTTAAACAAGGGGATTCTGACCAACCAGTTGCACGCCATTGTGTTAAACAAGGCCATGCCGTATCTTCAATCCGCTATATCCTCATCGACCATATACCCCCACTTGATCGGGGAGGGGATAGGAGCAAGATACTACTCAAACGGGAAGCCCAATGGATCTTTAAATTGGGGACTATCCATCCAGGCGGATTAAACACTACTCCAGATTTCAAAAATCTTATCTAAGGGTATAAGGTAGTGCTACATGCTTGGGGTATATCCCAGGGTCACTGTGGCTACGTTTAGCTCCCAGCCCAATGGCTCTTCTGAGTGATGTGAGCTGGTCGCTTACGACACACCAAGGTGGAGGAATGCATCCCCCATCAGGGTTGTGGAAGCCTGGTCTCTGAGGTGAAATTACCCATTTCTGCACCTTATACCTCAAATCGGGAATAAGATCAATCTATCTATAGAATACTAAGAAGCTACAAGATGGACTGTCCTTATGTGTCCACACTGGGTCATCTACATGTTGGACATTGATACCTAATTCATTATGGTGTTATAAGAAATCATATCCTGGACATGGTCTAGAAATATTCACACACACCATATAATGTATATAAAAAAGTTACAGGCCACATTAATATATACATAGTAATAGAGGTGCAATGATGATTGTCATGACTCAATACGCCGCTCTTTATCCTAGTTCGCTAGTTTGAATGCTTTTGTGAATTCACTGTATCATTAAGTGAATTTTTTGTAGTGGGCCATATATCTTAGTCATATTACTAATATACAGAGATATGGATGTACTTTTTTAGTTGCTAAGTTTGAAGGCTAACATAACAAGTCATGCCTAAACTAGCCACAGTACATTGTTTATGTATTTTTACATTTAGACCAATACACAACAGAATAATGTTGCAAAACGATTTATTGACACACTGCCTGTATAAAGTACATGTACTATGCAGTTGGCAGTGCACATTGCTACATGTCTTGATAACAAGTATAAGCAAGAACAGCCACTCTTCAAGTTTATTCTTTCATTTTTTTAGTCCCCCTTTTTAACGTATTTATGTATATAAATCACTATGCATAGCTGTGAATGGACATGACACAGAATGTTTAGCAATTAATGTCACTATACATGTTTGTTGCACTAGAGAATTCTCTATTATATAAATACACTCACTTAGTGATCTCTCGTAACCATAGTTACGGTTACTACGACGATTGATTTACACCATTATAAGTAATGTGCAGTTCACAGGCAATTACATTATATTTTGTTTGTTGACATCATTTTTAAATTTTCTATCAGATAATCCTGAGTACGTTGTAACTTGTTATTAATTGCAATACAAAGCAATGTACATATGTTTCTATCATGTCGCGAAACCGGAAGTGACATCACTTCCGGTTGACATGATCACTGTGGAACGCAAGATGCGTTCCACACTCGGTAGTTTGGCGCACTTTTGGAAAGCAAATTTGTTTGGTGAGACACTGTTTTGATACACTATAAATTGTGTGATATTTGGTTATTGGTTTATGCTGATGAAGGGGTTGTGAACCCCGAAAACGTTCCATTAAAGAACCTATTGAAAAGACCTGAGAGTGCATTTGATTGGATTATTTATATTGCTTATTTCTGCACCCAGGCGGTTGACACTTGGAGGGCTGAGCTGGAAATTGTTTGTATATATATATATATATATATATATATATATATATATTTGACTATTATCTTTATTTTTATTTTCACGTGTACACGTTATTCAACACCTAGGTGATATCAACACTTTAGGGTTATTTAGGAAACCCTTCCTATGTATATATATTTGTTATCTCTATTTTCCTTTTTCTTTTGGAGGACACACTTCAAGTCCTGCACTATTGTGCATATTATAAATATAGAGTAACCGCTTCCAGCTGAGTCTGGTCTTTGCTTATCAAACGTTTCCATATAAGATATTTGTTTAGTTTTTATGTTATGTGATATGTTTTAACTTAAATGGCAATAAATATGTTTTAATATGCTCTAACATTTCGTCTCACATACTCACCTATATGTTGAGCATCTTAATCCACTATGATTCATTTTTTTTATTCCTTAATCTCCTGTTTGCATACTTTAGCCTGTTTGGCGCTCCTATTTCTTGAACTTCTAGTATACTTTGCCTAAGATCTTGTTAGGGGATCTTTTATAGTGAATCTTGTTTGCATTACCAGGCGCAGTCTACTACATAACGAATGGCATTGAGCACTACCTTTTAGTTATTTTGTTTTATTCTTGACCAGTGGCGGCCCCAACAGCATTTTAATGGGGGAAGCTTATGCTAACTGAGTTAATAAAGCATATGGGTGGGGTTGAGGATATTCAGTAGGCAGAATCAGTGTGGGTAGGTGGTCTGGGGCATGACTAAGCAGGAAGAAACTGCATCAAGGAGGGGCTATTTACCCCTCCTCTTTACTATAATGATAGCGCAAACTAAAAGATTGTGGGATTTCAATCACTGAAATGTAGATTTCTACATTGGATAAGAACCAGAAGCCTACTGAAGCTTGTTGCAGTTTTTTATAAAGTGTAAACTTAATTATCCAATTCTTATAATAGTTTGATGAATAACCCAGAGTTACTTAGATTTAATTGCAGTATTTGTCCATAAAGGGACAGTATACACCAATGTTCATATAACTGCATGTAATAGACATTGCTATAAAGAATAAGATGCACAGATACTGATATAAAAATCCAGTATAAAACGGTTTAAAAACTTACTTAGAAGCTCCCAGTTTAGCTCTGTTAAAAAGGTAGCTGGAACACCCACTGCAATTGGGAAATATCAGACACTCCCCCCTCCCCCTTCTTTTGCATATGAAAAGACCCTTTACACAAAAAGGAGCAAGCTGGAGTAGGTATCTGACGGTACTCTCTTAAAACTTTGGGGCTTGGTTAGGAGTCTGAAAATCAGAGCAATGTTATTTAAAATAAGCACAACTATACATTTAAAAAAAACAAAAAACTTTATGGGCTATAAAATGGATCATCTACAAAACATTTATGCAAAGAAAAATCTAGTGTATAATGTCCCTTTAACTATTGAAAGTCCTTTTCATGAGCGAACCACACTTTCTTTAAAGAAGTGCTTATGCAGTTTATTCTTATACCTACTACACTCTGGCCTAGATTTGGAGTTCGGCGTTAGCCGTGAAAACCAGCGTTAGAGGCTCCTAACGCTGGTTTCTTACGCACTCCGGTATTTAGAGTTTATTTACCGCCACTCAAAATACACCTAACGCTCACCTTTCTACCGCCACCTCAGACCCAGTAGTAAACATATACCGACAAAAAAAACATCCACGAATCACAAAACAAATATTACACAAAGTACACTTACACTCATACAAACACTACACTATCTTTATTTTTCATATTTATTTTGTTTTCGGTAAAATACAAAGGATTAAAGTTGCGAGATCTCGGGTGTTTGAAAAAAATCCACAAAAATCCATTTTCCCATTGACTTACATGGACATACGGGAAAAGACCCTCATATACCTACATCTAACTAATAACATTATCACAAACATACACTCATCGATGCATACAAACAATATACACCACATGACATACACAAAATATTTATTTATTACAAAAAGAACACGATTTAGTTACTTTTTCACACAAGCTCATGACGTCACTCACTTTACGAGGAAAACCAGTCTTAGAAAAAAAAATTATAAATCTTTAGAGCCTCCATTGACTTCTATTGGGAAGACGTGCTCGTGCACGCGAAACCCTCATTTCCCTAACGCACGCAAATAGCGTAGACTGAAAAACTCCAAATACCAGCGCTAGAAAAGACATGATTTCATGCGTTAGACACAGCTATGATAAATAGATCAAGAAATGACTATTTCCCTATGGTGGACTTATGGTTTTTAATTATTAAATATTCACAACACCATAAATTTGTTTCACACTTTTAGATTACATCAACTACAAATCCACATCACTAGTAACACATTTTTATTTCAATAAAATTACATTTAAAATTAAAATAAAATTCAATACACATTTCTGGATTCACAAACACTACACAATGGGAAACACCTCTCATTTACCTTTATTATTGCATTTCAGTTATTCAACTCATATGCTTGCAGCAACTGCATATTTACATAGGCTTAACACATAATCACTCATGGATGCACATATATTACTTTTAACATTCACTCATACATGTGCATTCAAATGATGGTGGACAAACACATTACATTCTCTACAGGAATCACAAAACACAACATATGGATTTGACGGTACTTGTAACATCATTATTCCATCACAATAAACCATTAGGAATTACCTACAAAAAATACATCATTACACCAGATTACAGATGTCACTTTATGGGAAGGAACAACAATGCCAGACCGCTATATAGAAGTCAGCATATGTGGGACACAATCACAATATATACGTACATGTACATAACACGTATCACCCATCACGCAACCACAAAGCACACATTTAGATTTTATTCAGCACACAATAACAATGTAGCACAATACAACAACACAATGAGGATTTCACAACTACATAGGCAGGTTAATAATATCATGACGTCATTAGAAGATTCAACCATACACATCACAGATTCACCACTGTACCGCCCCTTTAGGAACTTTAACACTCAATACTACAATACAACATATACGTAAACCACACTTTTGAACAGCATTATTATGGAGATTTCAATGGGACAATTAAGAAATATTGTCAGATCGCAAATCACTTATATATACAATACTACAGATGGCAGCCGGAAGTTATTCAGTATTAGTGCCATTTTTATGGCACGCATACAATATTGTCAGATCTAAAATCACTTATATATACAATACTACAGATGGCAGACGGGAAGTTCTGAATTATTATTGCGATTTGAAAGGGACGCATACAATATTGACAGCTCGGCAATCACTTATATACACAATACTACAGATGGCAGACGGGAAGTTCGGAATTATTATTGCGATTTGAATGGGACGCATACAATATTGACAGCTCGGCAATCACTTATATATACAATACTACAGATGACAGCCGGAAGTTATTCAGTATTAGTGCCATTTTAATGGGACGCATACAATATTGACAGCTCGGCAATCACTTATATACACAATACTACAGATGGCAGATGGGAAGTTCGGAATTATTATTGCGATTTGAATGGGACGCATACAATATTGACAGCTCGGCAATCACTTATATATACAATACTACAGATGACAGCCGGAAGTTATTTAGTATTAGTGCCATTTGAATGGGACGCATACAATATTGACAGCTCGGCAATCACTTATATATACAATACTACAGATGACAGCCGTAAGTTATTCAGTATTATTGCGATTTTAAAGGGACGCGATTTTAAAGGGACGCATACAATATTGACAGCTCGGCAATCACTTATATACAATACTACAGATGGCAGACGGGAAGTTCTGAATTATTATTGCGATTTTAAAGGGACGCATACAATATTGACAGCTCGGCAATCACTTATATACACAATACTACAGATGGCAGACGGGAAGTTCTGAATTATTATTGCGATTTTAAAGGGACGCATACAATATTGACAGCTCGGCAATCACTTATATATACAATACTACAGATGGCAGATGTTACTTTATCGTTTACAAACAATGTTGCAGCAACATTGATCGATCACATTCGATGCACATTATACACAACTATGCACTTTCATTCATGTTAGCCTGGACGTGTGCTTGTTACTATAAGATCGCGTTTAATAAATATTGATTACGCATATGAACAAACATTACAAACATGCACTGTATGTGTGATATTTGACACTTTCACATTGAGATTTATTGGCGGAAAACAACATTTCAGCCAAAAAAATACAACGCCCACTTTGAAAGCATTCGCGCCGCTCACATACAAACAAGTGAATACAATCAGCAATCATTACAAACTCAATACCATTGGACTAATCGTACTATAAATCCCCCAAACAACATGGCCAAAGCATCACTTGTGATCCACATCAGATCAAGTGCTTACCTTGTTACGCTGTTTTGAAAGATGGATGACGATGACATGGTAGACGCTGCTGGTGCTGCTATTGGCGAACTAGCTGTTGGTCGAATCAGGCAGCCTCGGCGGCTCAGACCGAGACGAAGGGGTCGTCTGGTTCAAGGTCCTCGTGTCTACAGGGTGAGACCCACCTTGGAAAACATGAGCGACTTTGAGGTTTTTGATAAGTATCGGCTCGATCGCGAACAGCTCATTGGCCTTTACGATCTTCTTAAACCTCATTTGGAGCCACGTATACAAATAAGGACTGCTGTTCCCCCCATGAGTAAGATGCTAAGCTGTCTATACATCCTGGCCTCCGGGAGTTTTCAATCCGGAGAACTGTACATGCATGGCCTGGCTCAAGGTACATTCTCTGTGGTGTTTGATAACTTTCTGGACGCCATGGTACGTATCAGTAAGCAATACATAGGATTCCCACAGAATGATGGTGATTGGAGGCGCCTGAAGCGGGAATTCTTTGATATTGCTCAATTGCCCAATGTCTTGGGAGCCATAGATTGTACCCACATTGCGCTGCGTGCTCCAATTGATGACTTGCCCTTCAGAAATCGCAAACATTTTCATAGCCTCAACGTGCAGTATGTTTGTGACGCACGGATGAGGATTATGCATGTGTATGCGAATTTTGGAGGGGCTTGTCATGATGCCCGCATCCTCTCTCTGTCGTCCCTGTGGAGCCAGTTTGAGGAAAGACAAATGCCCCCTGGTTATCTCGTTGGTGAGTATTTGTGCTCAACATGGTTAATAATTTTGACAATTGGCCCTGTATTTTTTAACTGTTAGCGTCATGTTCAGCTATAGGATTAAATTTAACCATTTGTTATTTACCGACGCTAATGTCTATTTGTATTTAAATGCAGATATGTAGCATGTCTTACCTTAAGTGTTCAGATAGAGAATGCAATGTAACCATGTAGTTAGCATTTTACACAAGGTTTGTTTTCAGAACAATACACATATGTAGCATGTCTTAGCTGAAATGGGAAGCTATTATCTCATGCAATTTAACCCTGTCATTGTCTCTTTCTGCTAATGTCTAGTTTTATTTAAATGCAGATATGTAGCATGTCTTACCTTAAGTGTTCAGATAGAGAATGCAATGTAACCATGTAGTTAGCATTTTACACAAGGTTTGTTTTCAGAACAATACACATATGTAGCATGTCTTAGCTGAAATGGGAAGCTATTATCTCATGCAATTTAACCCTGTCATTGTCTCTTTCTGCTAATGTCTAGTTTTATTTAAATGCAGATATGTAGCATGTCTTACCTTAAGTGTTCAGATAGAGAATGCAATGTAACCATGTAGTTAGCATTTTACACAAGGTTTGTTTTCAGAACAATACACATATGTAGCATGTCTTAGCTGAAATGGGAAGCTATTATCTCATGCAATTTAACCCTGTCATTGTCTCTTTCTGCTAATGTCTAGTTTTATTTAAATGCAGATATGTAGCATGTCTTACCTTAAGTGTTCAGATTGAGAATGCAATGTAACCATGTAGTTAGCATTTTACACAAGGTTTGTTTTCAGAACAATACGCATATGTAGCATGTCTTAGCTGAAATGGGAAGCTATTATCTCATGCAATTTAACCCTGTCATTGTCTCTTTCTGCTAATGTCTAGTTTTATTTAAATGCAGATATGTAGCATGTCTTACCTTAAGTGTTCAGATTGAGAATGCAATGTAACCATGTAGTTAGCATTTTACACAAGGTTTGTTTTCAGAACAATACGCATATGTAGCATGTCTTAGCTGAAATGGGAAGCTGTTATCTCATGCAATTTAACCCTGTCATTGTCTCTTTCTGCTAATGTCTAGTTTTATTTAAATGCAGATATGTAGCATGTCTTACCTTAAGTGTTCAGATTGAGAATGCAATGTAACCATGTAGTTAGCATTTTACACAAGGTTTGTTTTCAGAACAATACGCATATGTAGCATGTCTTAGCTGAAATGGGAAGATACAGAATAATATAGAAATTTTATTTTTTGGATGTTTCTGACAAGTTTTAATATGGATTATCGTTTTTAACAAAAAAAAATTTATACAACAATATACTAGTTTAAGTATTCTGTTTGAATTATGTTCTGTTCAAAATTTATAGGTGATTCTGGGTACATGAGCCGGCCTTGGCTCATTACCCCCTTGCGTAGCCCGACTGATGTGTCTGAGGAGCGCTACAATAGGGCTCATAAGAGAACCAGGGCGGTGGTTGAAAGGATGTTCGGGCTCCTGAAGATGAGATTCAGGTGCCTGGACCGTTCTGGAGGAGCACTCCTGTACAACCCAAAGAAGGTGGCTAAGATCGTTGTAGCCTGTAGCGTCCTGCATAATATTGCACAGCGGGCTGGGATGCTGCAGGCCGTCCCGGTGGACAGAGACCTCATCAGAGATGAGGAGGATGATCCTGTTCTAGAGGGGGAATTCCAGGACGAGGGACTTGATGTCAGAGCAGACGTCATCAACCGCCACTTTAGACGGTAAAGAATAGAAGTTACACTGGAGTATTTTCAATAGATGTGAACTCTATGGAAATGACAAGTAGAGAATTGTGCAAACATGTTAGTATTGATCAAATGTTAGAATAATTTTTAATTTTCATAATATAGGTGATGCTCTGGGCATTGGGTCCTATAGCGAGTCTTTGCCACCTGGTTTTTAAAGAGGACATCAGATGGTAAGTAGAAATGTATGGACTGTTGCTGGCATGATTTGTACACAAATACATCATATGGCATACATTTTAAAAAATAGATTTTTGTTTACACATTACTTAAAATGTACATAATCAGAAAGGGATACTCTAGAATGACTATGGTTCAATGTCACACAGAGGTTTTTTCTGCTCAATATGACTCATCTTCACACTTGATAGAAAATAACACAGGTTCATACACAGGCTTAGTAAGCTAGTGACAGATATTTATTATGAAATGGGGGGTGGGAGAGGGGTACAGAACTGATTCACACACTTGTATGAATTTTTTTGTTAAAATTTCTTACATTAGGGAGATGACTTAATCTAAAGACTGAAAGGGAACAATTTGAAGCCTGACAGTCAAGATTGCCCAGACTGACAGTGGGGAAAAAGCCAAGATTGAAATTGAAGTATACCAATGGGATCATGTCTGGCATTATCTTTCAATTCTGCTGACCTTGAAAACCATACAAAGACATGTTCACATGGTAAGTGCAAACTATTTGATAGAATAAGGCTGTGGAGACATCCTATTGGAGACACTTAGATGATTTTCTATTTTGTAGATGGTATTTCCCAGTCCTCTATTTAATGAACTGATGAATAAGACACCTATTGAAGATCAACTGTTTACCCCTGAATTGACTTTCAAAGACCATGCATTATCCAGGTTGGTGCATGCTAGTTAAGAATCACATGAAGAATGTTGATTATTGTTAGCTTACATACATTAGTCATACTTATTTCATCATTAGATATTTAGGGATCACAATCAGAAAAAGGAATACATATTATAGTTGATATAGAGGTATTTGAATGGACATGAAATATTAGATTTATGTTCAGCATACATATATTGTTGAAATGTGATATACATTATTATGTATAATTTGAATTTTGGATATTTAAATAGAATTTTTAATCAACAATATAATGGTGTATGTATTTCATTAATTTTAAATCAATTTAATGATTATCTTTAAAAAATGTTGATCAAAGTTAGAGCATAGACACCATATGATTTTAAATGTATTTTATGAATATTTGACAACGTGTGTATTAACTTTGTTCCATTTTTATTATTTTTCATTTCAGATTGGCATCTGATGACTTCCAGGAATATTTAATTATTTTCTATTAAATATATTTTGACATGTTAATACTAAACATTTTATTATTAAATACATTATTTTGAACAGATTCTACTAAATATCAATATAATCTGTAAATAAATAAAACTTGGACTCCCATGACTGGTAGTTGGCTATTTGACAAGCACATGCATAAGATAAAATAATGCATTAATATTAGAAAATAAAATGCTTCCGAGAATATTAAAATATATTTTATAACATTAATTGGGGAGTCAGATTCTTAAATGCTTTTATATTGAAAATGTATATATTAAAATTATTTAGGATATGTAGTAAAATTTTAATTTTTTTAACATTTAATAAGGTGAAGTGGTTCAATTACATGAAAGTGACAGTGTTGTTGAATGTAAAAATAATTGTATAAGATCATGTATCTTCCTTAGGTATCTCAAAACATTATTTGAAAAATTATTTAAATTATTACATTTATAAATGGTAGGTCATTTAACTTGATATTTTTCAAAAATTAGTTATTGGATGCCAGGTTAATCTATGTAATTTTCTAGTGGAGTCATTTAACTATACTTAGTAATATTATGTATTTATTACAATCTTACCTCTTGGGTTAGACATCAAATATCTATATAGAATGTAAATTCCCCTTTTGTTTATTTTGTCAATGTTAAATCAAAATACAAAATGTTTGGGTCCTTAAAGGGACATTCACAAAGTATATTTTGTATAGATTTTTAAAAATATCATACAAGAATTTAAACATATTTAGAAAGTACTATAGAATTACATTCAGTCTTTAAATATACTTGTTAAAATAAAAAAAAACAATGCACATATCTTAGTCAATGATATAAGGCATCTATATGCAAACAACAATCAGCATCAAAATAGCCTATGTAGAGATGTATTTAATCCAAGAATATATATAATTACAATATAATGATTGAATAACAAAACATATTAAGTTGTTCAAATATAAGAATATTATACAAAATGCATACATAACATATAGCTTAATGTCCCTCTACGCTGAAGGCTAAAAAAGACCTCATTTAATAAATATATTTCAGTCAGTGTGTAAAACAATCTAGAAGTTAATCTAAATTTGCTTTACTCATATGTTAGACTCATTTAGCAAAAGGAAGGTGCCTAGGTTTATGATATTTTAAGCATTATTGTGAAATGTTTATTTAAAGGGACATGAACTCAAAATATACTTAAAGGTAGACAGTTAAAAAATTAATGATTTATACATTCTGAATGAGTATTCTATTTGAATCGACTTTAAAACTTGTCTCATATTATGAATGCTCATTGTGATGTTGCTATCATTACTTTAAAAATAAGGCAGTAAATAGCTAATTTATTTGCTTCAGTACTCTGGACAGAACTTGATTGTTTGGAATAATTGATGCAACAATCGTCAAGGACAACCCAGGTTTTTATTAAACAATTGTCCGTAATATAAAATATCATTATTGATTTGCAAAGAAACATAACAAGATAACTGTTAACATTTGATAATCGGATTAAAGAATAAAGTTGATTAACATTTCATGCTCAATCACCAATGCTAAATTTGTTTGGACAGTGTCCCTTTAAGAGATTTAAAGAGTGTATTTACTTATCTTGCTATCTTGACATACTTTGCTTGAAAAGCATATCGAGATTGGCTCAGTAGATGAAGATTGGTGGATGCACAGAGATGCCTTATGTGATTGTCTCAACCATGTGCATTTAAATTTCTTCTGTTGAGGATATATAAATACTAATGGAAAATGATTCACATTTTAAAGTATAAACAATCTTCTATCTCTACAGATCATTTGATACAATTGTTTGTAATGTCTCTTTAAAACTAAAGACGCCATTGCACAATAACATATATGAGCACTTCAGACAAATACAAGCTCGAGGTTTATTTGGGAATAACAAAGCTGTAGTTTAATATTTATAAACAGATTATCCAAGTTACTGACATTCTAACCTGAATTTTAACATTAATAAATATTGCGTGGGAAACGCATCTTGAAACACCAGATTAGCATCTTTAAACATTAGAGTCTAATGTCACGCAATAGCACACAATCAATGTGCATTATAAAGACATTTAATAGAGCAATGTCAATACTTCACAATAAATGTATTTAAAGAACAATAAAGACATACAATATGAAATGTGTATTTGTATTAAAGAAACAGACCGTTATTAAACCGAGAAATGTCTACAACATTAATAATGTGACAGTATTAGATTTTAAAGAGTATTTAATCATTAATATTTAACGGATCACGGATATTAAATCTGCGTCACACATATCCGCATGACAGGCCCATGAGTTACAAATAAGTCTACATGAAAAATGAAGTAACAGCACCACCAAGCGGTATGTGTAAGGAAGTTACTAAGATATGAAACATTAAGGAACGGCCAATCAGAGTTCATCACACAAACACAACTTGAGTCAGGATGGTCTCACAGACATTATAACAATATTTCTAACTTTTATCCAATCAGATGTACAGATAAATTGTCCCATGGTGCATCTCATGTTTACTTCACCATATAAAAGTCCATTACACGTTGCCATCTTTGTCAGTTCTCTAATGCCTGCAGGCAGTGTTATATATTAATATTATTATAATATATTTAGTAGCCAACCGAGCAGGCATGTCAGTTCCCAGGTTCACCAAGGAGGAGAGCGCTGCACTGGTCCACGCCGTCAAGGACTTTTATCCCCAGCTGTTTGGGAACAAGAGGAGGTTGACAGATGCGCCTGTTAAGAAGGCCCTCTGGGAGTCTATCACCAATGCGGTTAGATTGGTGTGTGACGTCCAGAGGACCCAGGATCAGATCATGAGGAGATTCGGAGATATGAGGTTGCGTTTATCGAAAAAAGTAAACCTCATAAGGGACTGGGTACAAGCCCGTAAAAGAGGGGGCCAAAGAAAGGCCCCGCGGAAACTGTACCTACTCCCTTATGAGGTGACTTTATGCGAGCTCCTCAATCTCCGGGTCCCCAAAAGATTTAGATCCTCGCCATCCTCGGCCTCCTCTTCTTCCCTCCCAGCTGCGGGATCTGAAAGTCCTGACGCTGGGGCCAGGGCAGCTGCTTCTCCGTCCGGTGGCCTGGGAGGAGATGATAGAGAATCTGAACCAGGTAATTATCCAACTTCATATAATATTTTTTTTTTTTTTTTTATAATCAAAATATGTGTATATAGTCAGATACTAAACCTATACAGATCTCACAACATACACTACATATGATGTTTAGATATCTGATTTTAGATTATTGACACATGAAATAGGAATGATGTTTCTTGCGCTCTACAGAATATGCGTCACAGAGCGGAAATGTAATTTCTCATCCACGTTAACATGGGTTTGCGGAAAGTGGCATTGCTTTATACATGTTGTTCAAATGACGGATGCGTAATTCCGCTTGGAATCATTGCGCAATGATCGCGAAAATGGCATTTCTCATCCACGTTAACATGGGTTTGCGGAAAGTGGCATTGCTTTATACATGTTGTTCAAATGACGGATGCGTAATTCCGCTTGGAATCATTGCGCAATGATCGCGAAAATGGCATTTCTCATCCACGTTAACATGGGTTTGCGGAAAGTGGCATTGCTTTATACATGTTGTTAAAAATTAAATGGGAATTCTTAGATTAGTGAAGAATACAGTATTCTTATTTTAAATATTATAGCTAATAAAAAACGAATAATACAAAAAAATTATAACATATGGCCATCAATTGATGATTATGTAATAACAAGCAGATATTCTTAAAGATACAGTAAACAACACAACTGATTGAAAATAAGAGTCCAGGATATATTTATAATTAATTTAATTGAGGAAACAATTAACTCATGGGACTACCAAAGGATTAATATTTTTCAATTGATTTGTTATTAATGTAAATTTTTTAAACATGGCATGATTAGTATTAATGATATGCAATCCTCATTTAATATATTACAGATATGGATGTGGCTGCTGGATCCTCAAGCCAGGGCTTGTCACAGTATGGTATGTCTCTTTTTAATTGACATTTGTCTTAGAAACATGGACTGAACATTACATACTAAATACACATTGTTCAATATTTATATGTAATGTCTATTTAATAGATGAAAATTAAATAATTATTCGGATATCCTTAAATAACATATTACATTTTAATTGCATGCTCAATACCATTCATGACATCAACATATGGAGTAGATAATTCATTAACAACAACATTGTGGAATCAATTTAATTTTAGATTAAAGGGATACTGAGCTACAATTATTAATATTGTCATTCAGATACAGTATGCAATATTAATAAACATAAAAATATAATACTATCATCATATGTGACATATTCTATTGCTAAATGTATTGTAAAATAAAGAAAGTACGTTTATGTGCATCTAAATTTTGGTTGACCAACCTGGGTTTTTATTGATGATTGGTGGATACCTTCAACAAACAATATTTATTGAATCCAATATTCCTTATCTGCATTTAAGATTAATATCGAGCAACATTCTAATTATAATAGGAGTCAATGTTAAATCATTTTTTACAGTTTGAACATAGAAATCAATTATTTAAATTAATCATGTCAGTGTCCCTTTAAGACAAAATAGATTCATTCATCTTTACATTCTTTTTATTAAAAACTATTGATATATAAATCACATTCTCTGTTGGAGTTACTTTATAGATATCTGCATACTCTAACAGCACCATGATTACATATTTGTAATAATCAATTTTGTTTTGTATTGTGATAAATATGTGTTGTGTCCTAAACAAGATTACTGTACATTGCAAAAATGGCTCGATGTGACACATGTGTTTGTTTAGATTTGTCAACAGATGCTACTCAATATGTGGTTTGTGTGTATTCTTGTAACTTCTTAAGGACATATGACGGAATTATTCCGTCATAAAACAATTGAGCAAAGTGAAAGCCATGTCCTTAAAGGGTTAAGAACATTGATCATTGGGTATATTTAGATATGCAATAGCAGCATCTGAGATGAATTTGATGTCTAATGTAGTCTGACATTAAACATATGTTCAATACAGATATTTTTACAGAATCCCCTTGATTCAATCAAGCATTTTCTGGTGTAATGACTGCTCTATTCTTCACATTTTAAAGTTGATTAATGTTAAAATTCTAGACAGATGTGATTTAGTGATATCCCAAATGTGTTTAATAATATATATCTATATCATTCATAGAGAGAGTTGGTGTGGTGAGCCCACAGGAATCCAGCAGTGACATAGAGACGCCTTTGCGGTCTCCTGGTAAGTCCATTGACTCATTTATATGTAATTGAAGGTGTATTGCTAATCAATATTATGATCATGATTCTGATGAAGCATAACATTATAAAAATTTAAAATATTTATCTTCTGATTATATATTAATTTATTTTTCATATTGAACGATTAATAATTTCTACTTTATTAGTCTACACATTTGTTATTCATAAGATGTATAACATATGTTTGTTTCCATTAGATTTTTTGACAACAGTCATCAAGTGATACACACATGAGAAATCTTAAATGTTCTATGTACTATGCTTTTATGAATTTAACATTAATACAAACAATACATTAAAATTAATATTCATTGACAATAACAAATCTATTGTCATTTGTATGCTCCATCAAAATGATGTAAATCATAACTTTGTGTGTGTATATCTTTAATGCAACATTGATGTGCGTATTTGAGCAACAGTAACATATGTTATAATATCTGATCTTAACGTGTACACAACATGTTATGTTTTACAGAGATTGCTGTCACATGTGGGACGGAGGAGGAAGAGGCTGCCTTGGAGTCTGATGGTATGTGAAATATATCTATCATGTTTCCAACATGTTTCTTTTTTGGAAATCATTTTATTGAAGACATTAAAAGTCTACAGCTTTTGCCCTTTAAAAAGGAATATTATTTGTCTGTTCAAATACACTACTGCCCCCTTTCTATATCAGGCAGCATGAAATTCTGCTTGTATATTTATTTTTAAAAATTTATAATTCATGCCATCATTATGTCACATGCATATTCCATGCCAAAACACAATAATAAGGTTCAAATTGTACAGACAGTCATTGATATTCATCTGAGTGCCTATATACATACCATATCCTCATTTCATAATTGTTTAAAAATTCAAACACACTTCGAAGTATATTGAAAACATAATCAATTTGAAATGCGTTGATTTGATGTCAGGATGTATGAGATGTTAATATATTTTATTTACATTTTCAGATGGATCCACCACTTCTGGTCATCTGGTTTCCGCCCCTGCCCAGTCACAGACCCCTCCCCATGCACACACCCATGACCATGGCCACACCCCTGCACAGACCCAGAGCCCTTCCCATGACCAAACTCATGACCATGCCCAGACCACTGCCAGCCCTTCCCATATTTCAAATCCTGTCCCTCCCACAAAACGCCCATACACCCCCCTTCGCCGCTCTCCCCGTATTCTGGCCCGTACAGCTGCCCAGACCCAAACTCCCCACTCCCCAGCTGTACGGCCTACCCCGGAGCGGCAGCTCACCCCTCCCCAAGCCATTCACATCCCTCCCCAAGCCAATCCCATCCCTCCCCCCTGTCTCAACCTTCATTGTCCTGGGTGTCAGATTGTCCTTCCCAGGCACAGCTGTAAGTATCATTCTAAATACACTTTATAAGATACTTAAAGGTACAGTGAAGTTAAATTGGTTAAATTGTGATTCAAATCCAGCATGCAATGTTAATCAAATTTATAATTTAATACTCTTATTAATTATTCGTCATTCTCTTGATATATTTTTTGAAAAAAAGTAATTCCTATAATTAGTTTAAACAATAAAATAAATCTGGCCATCATTTCTTTATTGTTGGATGAATGTATCCATCAACCAGCATGCACAAACAAAGTTGATAAACAAATATTGGCTTCCATAAAAAGCAACATTCTTGCATTCAAAATATAGCTTGAGAATTAAAACATATAATGAATATGTGTAATTTATAAAGATTTGTCATGTCATGCTCTATCTGAATGAGTCCATTAAATATTTAGGTTCAGTGTCCCTTTAATTGGATATCGCTACATATACCAAACACCACTACTTGGATCCAAAATTTTATGTACAAATGTGGATACATTATCTCTTGTCTAACCCAGTGGGAATGTAATTTCTTCTGATTGCTATGTTTACACAGCTTGTCCTCAATGCAAAAATGTTTAAGGATAGGTGTGCCTACCACAGTCTAAATTTAATTTTTAAATTGCTGATGTAAGTACAATGTAAATCCTTTAACAAGATTTGATACACTCAAGCTGTATAAGTGGATCATCTAAAACCAATTAAAGGGGACAACATGTTTGAGTAACATGTCCCTTTAATGATTTCTGTCTGTCTGAATAACCTAATTCATGTGTAAAGAATAAATGTAAACTAATTTATGTAAAGAATTATTTGTCTTTATGATGACAATGTATGTATTAAAATTTTTTAGTCTGTTGTGTAATTATCCTTAATATTTAATTTTATTTTATTTTAGGCTGTGACTCAGCATGGCTCATGCTAGAAGGGATAGCAAGAGTAGAGCAGGCCGTGTTGAGGAACGCAGCTGTCCTGAGAGGGATGAACGACACCATGCAGACCCAGCTCCGGGTTCAGGACTTGACTCTGCGTGAAATTATGCGATTACGTTCAAGGCCTGAATCTGGAGCTGGACATGCACAGGACAATGAAGAGGATGACCAGTAAGTGGAGGATCTGGATATGCTCCATGGTGGCAGATAAGAATCCTCCGTCCACATGTTGAATTTGTATTTTTAGTGTTGCCATTTGGCCTTTTTTTCTGTTTATTGTTGTGCCTGTTGCACTCTTTTACCTTGTCATATGTCTCCAATGGGGCTATGCTGGCCCTTGGCAACTCTCTTCATGGACTGTGATGCACTGTGTTACCTTGTCATATGTCTCCAATGGGGCTATGCTGGCCCTTGGCAACTCTCTTCATGGACTGTGATGCACTGTGTTACCTTGTCATATGGCTCATATATTCCTTATTTTTACAAGATTATTTATAAACGTTGTGTATGTTTTCTTACATACTAATAAAATACATTTTATTTCACAAATAATTGTCCTCATTCTTCCTGTTATTTTTTGAAAGCTCTAGTTTATGTTGTTGATCCTTAAAGGGACCTACCAAATATATTTGTTATACTGAAATCATATATGTAAGACAATAGTAAATGACTTTAAGATTAACATCTCCAATGTAATCTTATTATTTGTCTTTATATTATTTTCTCTTAGCTCTATCATTGCCTGATTATGATTAGCAGAGTAATTTCTTTATATATGTATATATAGATTGGTATTTGTGTATATATGTATATTTAAATGTTCAGATCCATGTGTGTATTTAGAAAGTCTGCATGAATTGATGCACCTTTACCAAATGATCTGAGTATTGATAAAATGATATAATCCCTGTAAAGTCTTCATTTTATTGAAATAGTATTGACTATGTGTATGCTCTTTTTAAAAACAAAATAATGTCCCTTTAAGTGATGTTGATCACAATTGTTAATGAATGTATTTCCATTTGTAAAGCGTTTTTGTCCTTTTTACAAGAACAAGGACATATAATTTTATTAATAAACAATCTTATTGTAATGTTGACAGCACCTGTATTTCATTTTCAAATCTATATTAGTGTAAAAGTGTAACCAAATAAATCTCTGTGTGTAATGCAAATAATTTAGATGATGAATATTAGTTAACTAATATGTTAACAAAATACATCTCCTCCCATATATGGCTATAGGTAGGCTGACAATAATTAAACCTGAATAAATGACACGTTTAATCAATACATGTATAACTATTGTTATTCAACAACAATCCAAACATATCTTAAAACATCAATGGCATATGTATTTCTCATGTGTATCTTTTAAATGTTAAAGATATACACCATAGCTATAGTTCAAGGGACAGTCAAGTCCGAAAAGATGATTCAGGATTTGTTGTCATTCCTAGATAGCAATCTACACACATACTAGTTCCTAAAATATAAATACGTTTCTTAGTGATATGCCAAGATGTCACTGAGTCCTTGTATTGTCTGCGGTTTTTCAGCGATCTCGGATGCGCCATGTTGCTTAAGACGTCACCTGCCAGGCTGTCCAATGATTCCTTGTATTGACTGACGTTCTTACGTGATCAGGAATATGCCTTTTATTGGATTGCGTTTTGACGCGATCAAGGATGCGCCTTTTTTTTTGGGCGTTCTTACGTGATCAATAATGTGCCTTTCATTAGATGGCGTTCTTACGTGATCAAGGAAGCGCCATGTTAAGACGGCACATGTAAAGGTAAAAAAACGTCTGATTGGATTACGTAGTCCCGCAATATTTGTGCACGTTAAAAACGTTTGTGACTGCATCCAATTTTAAAAAGCTTGCGAATATGTATTATTTGCATCATGTTACATTGTTGACCCGTAGCTGATAAAGACCACCACATTCTCTTTTGCTGTATGTCTGGTTGAATCAACGACCGAAAGAAAAATGTTTTCATGCATAGGATATTTCTAGGCAAGTGCAAATCTCTACAGTCCATGTTTAATATGTTTGTCAACAATATGTTCCTTTTTCTGAAAAAATTAATGTTGTGTTTAATGTTGAATATATCTAATTAATAAATATGCGCTATTGTGTTTGAATAAAGTAATCAATATGCATTTATCTTTATCATATGCTAAATATATGATGCCGACTTCTTCGAAATGTAATTTCGTTGTATATTTTATTAAAGGTTCATTAGACACTCACATTATAAATCAAAAGCTTGGATTTTGTCTCTAGTTAGATAGTCCATTGTTTAACCAATACGTTTATTTTTTCTTCTGTTCTAAGAAAATGTAAGTAATTTTCTTACTCCTCGCAAAGCCTCTGAGTTTCATGTGAGTACATTCTCCAGCTTTCTCCAGTTTGTGTAAAGGGTCTTTTCATATGTTAATGATGGGGTATTGTGTTGTTTTACGGTTGTAATGGGGGTTTCGTCTATATTTTCAATATAGCTAACCCTATTTTATTTTCAAGTGTTTGAAGCTTTTTAATATTGATATCAGTATATGTTAATCTTGTTGTTTGTAGTAGTGTCTATTACATACAGTTATGTTAAAAATATAGGATACTGTCCCTTGAATGCAAATGTTGTTTTTTGTATCATGTATGAGATCCACATAGTTTAATCTTCAAATATATTATTGTTAGCATATTTTCACCCCCCCACACTCCTAAAAGGACTTTAAACCATATTCATTGTTAAAAAAAATGTCTTTACAATAAAATATTAACACAATAATGTCTCTTAAAGAAAATAGACTTTATTTAGCACGTCAATATAAATGTGATTTCAAATTATTTTTATTTGACAAAGTACATGTAGATATACCAACAAGCTTAAAATATGTGTTAGCATATGTAATGTTGTTAAAGGGACAGTTTAGAAAAAATATAATGTTTGTCATTATTCTAAAAGTCAATTATGTAATATCAAGGATATCAAATGTTTCTCAACAATTGAACATTTGTCTGGGTTTATTTAAATTTGCTATCTAAACCTATGAGGTTGGTGTGCTCATTTCTTCGATCTTGAAGAGTGCTTGTAATCATTATACAATTTGAGCACTAGAGGGCATTTTGATAGCATTTGTATATGTAAAACCTTGTGCTCATACAGCATATTATTGACCATGTATTGATCATTGATATCTAAAATGTTGTTATGTATGAACAACAAATAAGTGGTCATTTTTCATAGTCATAGATACAAGGGTAAGCACATAAGTCACACATGTATTTCTCCATGTTTTGTTGTTTCAAACTTTATAATGCGTAATACAGTGTTTTCTTTGTAATCAATAATTTTCTGACTGTCCCTTTAAGCTGTGTTATTGGCATTCAAACAGTAATATGCCATCATGGATAATTGTTATGGTAATTTAGTTAGCGATTCGGGAAACAGTTTGGACATCACATCACAGAAACCAATCAATATCATGAACAAGGATAGGTATGTGATGATGTGGTTTTCACACACTTATAACCCACACTCTGCAAACAATCTGCCTCCATGGACCCGGTCCCATAGAAGTCGATTATATACAGAGTGTGGTCCACAAGTGTATGAAAACCACATCATCACATACCTATCCATTACACATTAAATTAAAAAAAGCAGTGGAGATGAAAAAAATACTTACTTCCTCTTCCTTCCCCTCTTCCCACGGGGCTGAGGCTCTGGGAGAGGCAACTGCCGACTCCGAAGAGTCCTCCTTGGAGCTGTTGTGGGAGGAGTGGAAGGAAGAGTACTGGGACGACCAAGGTGAGGAGTAGATGGCTGGGGAGGAGAAGATGGATGAGGAGGAGAAGATGGCTGAGGAGGATGAGTAGATGGCTGAGGAGGAGGAGGAGGAGGAGTAGATGGCTGAGGAAGAGGAGGAGTAGATGGCTGAGGAGGATGAGATGGGCCGGCAGGAGGAGATGGCCCAGCAGCAAGAGGCCCAGCAACAAGAGGCACAGCAACAGGAGGCAGACCAGCATGCGCCTCCCGGAAAAAAGTGAACATTTCTTGATGAAGCTGAAATATTCTTGTTTGGCCTTCTTCTATTCGATTCAGTATGTTGATGATTTCATTTTGTCCTTGAATAATCTGATTTTGGCCATCAAGTATTCTGTGTCGTCCTTCTATATTTTCTATCCGGGAGGTACGCATCTGGTCTATGTACTCCAGTAGAACCCGCACCTCCGCTATTTCCTCTTGTTGTGCTTGTTGAACCCGTGCACGGCGGGGTGCCCGTGCACGGCGGAGTGCGGGTCTTTGAGGGACCTCGGGTTCCGCGGGTTCCTCCTGTGCTTCCGGGGCCTCTTCATCATCTCCCGTGCGCTGTTCGTCACGGGGTTCCTCTTCCCTCCGAAGTGGAAATTCCTCACCACCACTCTCATCCCGGGGAGATGCAGGAGGCTGTGCTGCCTCGTCCCCAGACTCTGTATATAAAAAAAAAAAAAAAAAATAAAGAAATGTATATATTAGCATATTTGCAAATAAAGGTTTAAATGACTTAGCTTACGATACAATTACAAATGCAGAATCATTAATCCACTTTGAAATCTAACAAACAATCAATACTATTTCCGCTTTTTCTAAACCGTGTTTGTGATATCTGTGGTCAATGTGAATGTTTTTGCGTTTGTTTTCAGTCTGTTTAAATGCACACCTAACCTATAGCCTAGATACTGATGTAACCGCAAAGTAATAGAATGCGTGTAAACAACGTTATAGCATTAATCTGATCCTTAACACATGAAACCCAATGTTTTATCTTTCATGATTTAGAAGCATACATTTTGTATCAACTTTCGAATGTACTTTTCTTATCTAATTCGCTTAATTCTCTGGATATTCTTTGCTGAAAAGCATATCTAAATATGCTTATAAGATGCTGATTGTTAGCTGAATATAGCTGCCTCCTGTGATTGTTTCACCGTGTGCATGGCTATTTCTTCATTAAAATATATCTCAAGAATGAATCAAATTAGGTAATATAAGTACATTTGAATGTTTTGTCAAATTGTATTCGCTACCTCAATCATGAAAGTAAATGTTTGCGTATAGTGTCCCTTGAAATACATTTGTATGTGAAATTATTGTTCAATGAGCTTACCGTCAGATGAGAGTGGCAGGTTCCCGGTATCGATTCCTCCGATACCGACTACTTCCACCTCGGAGATGCTGGGCCGCAACATTTCCTCCCATCGGCAGTACTCCATTTCAATGGCAGGGCCGCCACCGGTCCCTGCGGCATGTCGGGCCTCCAGGCTTAACTTTTTTTTCAGTTCAAGTTTACAGTCCCGGTACCGATGTTTGATAGAATCCATATCTCGGTTCCGGCCACCCACTGCATTGACTGCATTCCTGATCTCGTTCCAGAGCCTCCTCCTGTCAGTCGGGGTGGTCTTTTGGTGCTGCAGCATCCTATGCCTGGCCATATAGGCCTCTACGAGGGCCTCCTTCTCCTCCATCGAAAACCTCGCCTCCCTAGTCGCCTTGGCCTTCCCCTGTGATGATGCCCTCTGTTTCCCGGACTGTGAAGCCCTACTCTGACCGCCACTGGGCCCAGCCACTTGGTCATCTTGAACCAAGTGGCTGGGTCCACCCACCGCTTCCACCCCCGCTTCCTGCCCCCCTTCCTGCCCCCCTTCCTGCCCTGTTCCTCTCCCCCTCCCTCTACTCCCCCCTCTACCTGTCCCCTGCCTGGCCTCCATCTCTTCCCTAAACTAAACCCCAAATAATCAAACAAAAAGTGAGTGTGATGAAATTAAAGGGGGTCAAAATAAAGAACTAAAAAGACAAAAAAGGTGCTTAAAGTGTGAGAGGGATGTAAAAAACAAAGAGGGTAAGGAGTATTTAAATAAACGAAAAGAATAAGACTAAAAGGAGGATATGTAAACTAAATGTAACTAGGGGATGGGTATGGGATGGGTATGGGGTATGGGATAAGAGTAAATGGGATGAAAGGGAATGGGACTACAAGGAATGGGGTATGGAGTGTAGTATGAGGGGGTAGGGGGTATGGAGTGTATGTAGTGTTATTGATAAGTGTATGTATGTATTGAATGTGTTTGCGTGTAAATGTGTTAAGTGTACAGAAAAATCACTCGCTCGCTAACTCACACTACTTCTAATTCTCACTAACAAACACTCCCACTAACGCTCACTAACTACCACTAACTGACGCTCCCACTAACAACTCTCACTAATAACTCCCACTAACTCACTCACGCTCCCACTAACAGACTCTCTCCCACTCCCACTAACTACCACTAACTCACTCACTCTCTCACGCTAACACTACCAACTGACTCTCTCACGCTAACACTAACTCTCAAAAATTCTCAAACTCTCTATTCTTAAACCTCCAATCTCCAAAGACCCAACAGCAACACAGTCAAAGAAGCCATGCTTGTGTGGTGCTTATATACCCTGTGTAAATGTTTAATGATGTACCTATTTGCGTTGTAAATTGTGTTCAGGTGTGCTTTATTAGCAATTAATATTAGTGCAATGTATATTAGGTGTGTGAATTTGCGCATGCTCATTTTGAGTTGGTATTTGTGGAATGTGTAGAATGCGATGATGTCATAGTGGTCGTTTTCTCTAACATTGTCCAATAGTATTCTTTTTAAATGTGATTTTGCGATGGTGTGTTCTTTGTGAAGTGTTGTATATGTATGTTTGTCATAATATATAGTGATATTGAATGCGATTTTGTTTCGAGTGTATGTATATCATTTTTAATCCTTGTTGTTATTTAGCGATTTTCCGCATCTTAAAGTATATGCGTATTCCCCGTATAAAATTTTATTAAAACATCCCCCGCTTGTGAATGTGTAATGCTTGTGTGCTTTGTTGATTGATTGTTGTTGTGACATTTGCGGCGTGTTATTGTTGTGCATGATGTGGTATGCGTCATATGACCGAGCTGTACGTATTCTCGCGAGATCGAGTGTTAGGTGAAAAAAGCAATTTTTTGCCTTTCCCATTGATCTCTATGGGAGACTGTCTAACGCGGGCAGTATTACGCGTGTGACATACACGCGTTAGGAGCATCGTTAGATGGTCTTATTTTAACTCTAAATACCGGAGTCAAACAATGCCGTGCGTTAGACATAAACACGCGTGGCGTTAACAGCCCTTTTACCGCCGAACTCCAAATCTAGGCCTCTAACTTGAGATCATGACTCCTTTTTCTAGGGTTGTTTTTTGTGGATTTTTTTTAATTGAAGCCCTTAATAAACATGCTGGTTTCTATGGTTTTACCTCTTCTCTCGCCTAAGCTATATTTATTTTAGTAACCTTCCTTTGAACAGTTTATATTGTTTATATATTTTTTTATATCCTTTTGGAGTTATTGCCTCCAGAACTTACATAATATTCATCATATCCAATTTATCCACATTTTACATGACTGTCATTAATTTATGTTCTATTTTATAAAAAAGACATATTTAAGTCATCATTGCTGTGTAGCATCACTTCTGTATCACCAATAAAGCTAATGGAGGATGCAATTTGTTAAAAAATAACCCACCTCCTTTGTATCACAGCCTTATGTGTTCCCCCTCAAAATGTCCAGCCCTTTAATGTTAATTCTAGTTTCACATTTCAAAGTGTTGATAGGTTTTTCATAAGTACTAAACACTTTATTGAAAAATTAACCAAATGTATGTAATAAATAAAAAATAGCACCTATATAACCTATTTTCAATTATATTTGTGCAATGTACAGCAAAGTTTTTTTCCCCCATTCATTTTGTACAGAGATAAACAATAATTGTTGTCAAGTAATCCTTTAATCCCACCGATTAAATTACTGATATGTCAACATGTTTCATAGCATAACGGTATCACCCTGTAACAATCTGAATAGCAAACCTAACTCACTGCAATTCTTCAGAGCTAAACCGTGAAATGTAGGAATCTTAGAAATAACCTTTTTATAGGTGCGGTTTCTCAGCACAGGCATGGACTTGGCTTCTTTTGAAGTTTCTTCGAGTTTTGGTAAAAGGATTTTCCTGACTTCCAGTGAGATGTAAATGGCTGATATATAAACTAATCCTTCCCTTTCCTTTGCACATGCCTTGAAATACCTATCAGTCTTATATTGCTATAAAGCATGGTTTCTTAAGATATTTGTGACTATTGTTTTCAACCATGTAATATGCTACATCTCCATAAATGCATAGAAAATACCACTATGTCTTCCTGTTTGCTCACCTGATTTATATTTCTTTCATGTAATTAGCAAGAGTCCATGAGCTAGTGACGTATGGGATATACATTCCTACCAGGAGGGGCAAAGTTTCCCAAACCTCAAAATGCCTATAAATACACCCCTCACCACACCCACAAATCAGTTTTACAAACTTTGCCTCCTATGGAGGTGGTGAAGTAAGTTTGTGCTAGATTCTACGTTGATATGCGCTCCGCAGCAGGTTGGAGCCCGGTTTTCCTCTCAGCGTGCAGTGAATGTCAGAGGGATGTGAGGAGAGTATTGTCTATTTGAATTCAATGATCTCCTTCTACGGGGTCTATTTCATAGGTTCTCTGTTATCGGTCGTAGAGATTCATCTCTTACCTCCTTTTTCAGATCGACGATATACTCTTATTTATATACCATTACCTCTGCTGATTTTCGTTTCAGTACTGGTTTGGCTTTCTACAACATGTAGATGAGTGTCCTGGGGTAAGTAAGTCTTATTTTCTGTGACACTCTAAGCTATGGTTGGGCACTTTTTTATAAAGTTCTAAATATATGTATTCAAACATTTATTTGCCTTGACTCAGGATGTTCAACATTCCTTATTTCAGACAGTCAGTTTCATATTTGGGATAATGCATATGAATAAATCAATTTTTTTCTTACCTTAAAATTTGACTTTTTCCCTGTGGGCTGTTAGGCTCGCGGGGGCTGAAATGCTTCATTTTATTGCGTCATTCTTGGCGCAGACTTTTTTGGCGCAAATTTTTTTTTTCTGTTTCCGGCGTCATACGTGTCCCCGGAAGTTGCGTCATTTTTGATGTTCTTTTGCGCCAAAAGTGTCGGCGTTCCGGATGTGGCGTATTTAGGCGCCAAATAATGTGGGCGTCATTTTTGGCGCTAAAAAAATATGGGCGTCATTATTGTCTCCACATTATTTAAGTCTCATTATTTATTGCTTCTGGTTGCTAGAAGCTTGTTCACTGGCATTTTTTCCCATTCCTGAAACTGTCATTTAAGGAGTTTGATCAATTTTGCTTTATATGTTGTTTTTCTATTACATATTGCAAGATGTCCCACGTTGAAACTGAGTCAGAAGATACTTCTGGAAAATCGCTGCCTGGTGCTGGAGCTACCAAAGCTAAGTGTATCTGCTGTAAACTTTTGGTATCTGTTCCTCCAGCTGTTGTTTGTACTGTTTGTCATGACAAACTTGTTAATGCAGATAATATTTCCTTTAGTACTGTTACATTACCTGTTGCTGTTCCGTCAACATCTAATACTCAGAGTGTTCCTGATAACATAAGAGATATTGTTTCTAAATCCATTAAGAAGGCTATGTCTGTTATTCCTCCTTCTAGTAAACGTAAAAAGTCTTTTTAAAACTTCTCATTTTTCAGATGAATGTTTAAATGAACATCATCATTCTGATTCTGATAATGGTTCTTCTGGTTCAGAGGATTCTGTCTCAGAGGTTGATGCTGATAAATCTTCATATTTATTTAAAATGGAATTTATTCGTTCTTTACTTAAAGAAGTCCTAATTGCATTAGAAATTGAGGATTCTGGTCCTCTTGATACTAAATCTAAACGTTTAGATAAGGTTTTTAAATCTCCTGTAGTTATTCCAGAAGTTTTTCCTGTCCCTAGTGCTATTTCTGAAGTAATTTCCAGGGAATGGAATAATTTGGGTAATTCATTTACTCCTTCTAAACGTTTTAAGCAATTATATCCTGTGCCATCTGACAGATTAGAGTTTTGGGACAAAATCCCTAAGGTTGATGGGGCTGTCTCTACTCTTGCTAAGCGTACTACTATTCCTACGGCAGATGGTACTTCCTTTAAGGATCCTTTAGATAGGAAAATTGAATCCTTTCTAAGAAAAGCTTACTTGTGTTCAGGTAATCTTCTTAGACCTGCTATATCTTTAGCGGATGTTGCTGCAGCTTCAACTTTTTGGTTAGAAGCTTTAGCGCAACAAGTAACAGATCATAATTCTCATAGCATTATTATTCTTCTTCAACATGCTAATAATTTTATTTGTGATGCCATCTTTGATATCATTAGAGTTGATGTCAGGTATATGTCTCTAGCTATTTTAGCTAGAAGAGCTTTATGGCTTAAAACTTGGAATGCTGATATGTCTTCTAAGTCTACTCTGCTTTCCCTTTCTTTCCAGGGTAATAAATTGTTTGGTTCTCAGTTGGATTCTATTATCTCAACTGTTACTGGAGGGAAAGGAACTTTTTTTACCACAGGATAAAAAATCTAAAGGTAAATTTAGGTCTAATAATCGTTTTCGTTCCTTTCGTCACAACAAGGAACAAAAACCTGATCCTTCATCCTCAGGAGCGGTATCAGTTTGGAAACCATCTCCAGTCGGGAATAAATCCAAGCCTTTTAGAAAATCAAAGCCAGCTCCTAAGTCCACATGAAGGTGCGGCCCTCATTCCAGCTCAGCTGGTAGGCGTCAGATTACGTTTTTTCAAAGAAATTTGGATCAATTCCGTTCACAATCTTTGGATTCAGAACATTGTTTCAGAAGGGTACAGAATTGGCTTCAAGATAAGGCCTCCTGCAAAGAGATTTTTTCTTTCCCGTGTCCCAGTAAACCCAGCGAAGGCTCAAGCATTTCTGAAATGTGTTTCAGATCTAGAGTTGGCTGGAGTAATTATGCCAGTTCCAGTTCTGGAACAGGGACTGGGGTTTTATTCAAATCTCTTCATTGTACTAAAGAAGGAGAATTCCTTCAGACCAGTTCTGGATCTAAAAATATTGAATCGTTATGTAAGGATACCAACATTCAAAATGGTAACTGTAAGGACTATCCTGCCTTTTGTTCAGCAAGGGCATTATATGTCTACAATAGATTTACAGGATGCATATCTGCATATTCCGATTCATCCAGATCACTATCAGTTTCTGAGATTCTCTTTCCTAGACAAGCATTACCAGTTTGTGGCTCTGCCATTTGGCCTAGCTACAGCTCCAAGAATTTTTACGAAGGTTCTCGGTGCCCTTCTGTCTGTAATCAGAGAACAGGGTATTGTGGTATTTCCTTATTTGGTCGATATCTTGGTACTTGCTCAGTCTTCACATTTAGCAGAATCTCATACGAATCGACTTGTGTTGTTTCTTCAACATCATGGTTGGAGGATCAATTTACCAAAAAGTTCATTGATTCCTCAGACACAGGTAACCTTTTTAGGTTTCCAGATAGATTCAGTGTCCATGACTCTATCTTTGACAGACAAGAGACGTCTAAAATTGATATCAGCTTGTCGAAACCTTCAGTCACAATCATTCCCTTCGGTAGCCTTATGCATGGAAATTCTAGGTCTTATGACTGCTGCATCGGACACGATCCCCTTTGCTCGTTTTCACATGCGGCCTCTTCAGCTCTGTATGCTGAACCAGTGGTGCAGGGATTACACAAAGATATCTTAATTAATATCTTTAAAACCGATTGTACGACACTCTCTGACATGGTGGACAGATCACCATTGTTTAGTTCAGGGGGCTTCTTTTGTTCTTCCGACCTGGACTGTAATTTCAACAGATGCAAGTCTTACAGGTTGGGGAGCTGTGTGGGGGTCTCTGACAGCACAAGGGGTTTGGGAATCTCAGGAGGTGAGATTACGATCAATATTTTGAACTCCGTGCAATTTTCAGAGCTCTTCAGTCATGGCCTCTTCTAAAGAGAGAATCGTTCATTTGTTTTCAGACAGACAATGTCACAACTGTGGCATACATCAATCATCAAGGAGGGACTCACAGTCCTCTGGCTATGAAAGAAGTATCTCGAATTCTGGTATGGGCGGAATCCAGCTCCTGTCTAGTTTCTGTGGTTCATATCCCAGGTATAGACAATTGGGAAGCGGATTATCTCAGTCGCCAAACGTTACATCCGGGCGAATGGTCTCTTCACCCAGAGGTATTTCTTCAGATTGTTCAAATGTGGGGACTTCCAGAAATAGATTTGATGGCCTCTCATCTAAACAAGAAACTTCCCAGGTATCTGTCCAGATCCAGGGATCCTCAAGCGGTAGCAGTGGATGCATTGTCACTTTCTTGGAAGTATCATCCTGCCTATATCTTTCCACCTCTAGTTCTTCTTCCAAGAGTAATCTCCAAGATTCTGAAGGAATGCTCGTTTGTTCTGCTGGTAGCTCCAGCATGGCCTCACAGGTTTTGGTATGCGGATCTTGTCCGGATGGCCTCTTGCCAACCGTGGACTCTTCCGTTAAGGCCAGACCTTCTGTCGCAAGGTCCTTTTTTCCATCAGGATCTCAAATCCTTAAATTTAAAGGTATGGAGATTGAACGCTTGATTCTTAGTCAAAGAGGTTTCTCTCACTCTGTGATTAATACTATGTTACAGGCTCGTAAATCTGTATCTAGGGAGATATATTATAGAGTCTGGAAGACTTATATTTCTTGGTGTCTTTCTCATCATTTTTCCTGGCATTCTTTTAGAATTCCGAGAATTTTAAAGTTTCTTCAGGATTGTTTGGATAAAGGTTTGTCTGCAAGTTCCTTGAAAGGACAAATCTCTGCTCTTTCTGTTCTTTTTCACAGAAAGATTGCTAATCTTCCTGATATTCATTGTTTTGTACAAGCTTTGGTTCGTATAAAACCTGTCATTAAGTCAATTTCTCCTCCTTGGAGTTTGAATTTGGTTCTGAGGGCTCTTCAAGCTCCTCCGTTTGAACCTATGCATTCATTGGACATTAAATTACTTTCTTGGAAAGTTTTGTTCCTTTTGGCCATCTCTTCTGCCAGAAGAGTTTCTGAATTATCTGCTCTTTCTTGTGTGTCTCCTTTTCTGATTTTTCACCAGGATAAGGCGGTGTTGCGATCTTCTTTTAAATTTTTACCTAAGGTTGTGAATTCCAACAACATTAGTAGAGAAATTGTGGTTCCTTCATTATGTCCTAATCCTAAGAATTCTAAGGAGAAATCATTGCATTCTTTGGATGTAGTTAGAGCTTTGAAATATTATGTTGAAGCTACTAAGAATTTCCAAAAGACTTCTAGTCTATTTGTTATCTTTTCCGGTTCTAGGAAAGGTCAGAAGGCCTCTGCCATTTCTTTGGCATCTTGGTTGAAATCTTTAATTCATCATGCTTATGTCGAGTCGGGTAAAACTCCGCCTCAAAGGATTACAGCTCATTCTACTAGGTCAGTTTCTACTTCCTGGGCGTTTAGGAATGAAGCTTCGGTTGATCAGATTTGCAAAGCAGCAACTTGGTCTTCTTTGCATACTTTTACTAAATTCTACCATTTTTATGTATTTTCTTCTTCTGAAGCTGTCTTTGGTAGAAAAGTACTTCAGGCAGCTGTTTCAGTTTGAATCTTCTGCTTAAATTTTCAGTTTTTTTCTTTATAAGATTTAAACTTTATTTTTGGGTGTGGATTTTTTTCAGCGGATTTGTCTGTCTTTTCCCTCCCTCTCTAGTGACTCTTGCGTGGAAGATCCACATCTTGGGTAGTCATTATCCCATACGTCACTAGCTCATGGACTCTTGCTAATTACATGAAAGAAAGCATAATTTATGTAAGAACTTACCTGATAAATTCATTTCTTTCATATTAGCAAGAGTCCATGAGGCCCACCCTTTTTTTGTGATGGTTATGATTTTTTTTGTATAAAGCACAATTATTCCAATTCCTTATATTTATGCTTCGCACTTTTTTCTTATCACCCCACTTCTTGGCTATTCGTTAAACTGATTTGTGGGTGTGGTGAGGGGTGTATTTATAGGCATTTTGAGGTTTGGGAAACTTTGCCCCTCCTGGTAGGAATGTATATCCCATATGTCACTAGCTCATGGACTCTTGCTAATATGAAAGAAATGAATATATCAGGTAAGTTCTTACATAAATTATGTTTTCCTATATTTCAGCTACAAAAGAAACAGCAATAAAACAGACCTACAAGAGTACAACATATTACAGAACATACAGTTGATCAAAACAGCAGCACAGAGCAGAAAATATTTATGAAGGAGACTTCTTCCCTATATACCTACAATATAGATCATATTGAGTAGGAGTACAATTTTGGAGTATAAATACTTCCATATATACAATAGGGGCTAGATTACAAGTGCAATAATCAGCCATTTCAAGTGTCTGGTTATTGCTCCTGCAAGCTCACGGTAGCAATTAGTGCTTATAAAACTTTCTAGAGATCATATCTCTGGTTAATTTTATAAATCTGCCCCAAATGGCCCCAAAATACTGTCTAGTGTAGTTTATTAAAAAATAAAGATGGCAGCATCTTTAGTTTTAATAAAATAACTGCACTAGGCAATATTTTGGGGTTAATTTGGTGGGAGTTGGGTTGTTAGAAAAAAAAAAAAAAACAGCACTGAAAAGTGGTTTTACATTGTGCTCTATGGGAACTGTGTATTCCCAATAAATATATATGTATATGCTTATATACATATATATTTATATTTGCTGCCATCTCTGCGCGACTTACCCTCTTCGCTGGCGCTAAAGTTCTGATGCTGTCTCTGACGTAAGTGCAATGCTTGAACCCTAATATAGCTTTCATGAAAGCGATATAAAGGACTCTAATTGTATTCTGCCCCTAGGCACGTACCTAGTAGGATTAAAAAGTATGGGGACAAAGGGGTAAATCAGCACTCTAAAAGAGGACATTTTAAAAAAATATTACATTTTTATAATATTTTCATATATATATATATATATATATATATATATATATATATATATATATATATATATATATATATATATATAAACTTCAAAATGAGAAGAGGCACACTCAGGTCTTAATAAACATAATTTTATTTCTTCTTAAGCAAATTTTCAGTCAACGTTTCAGTCCTCACAGAGACCTTTTTCAAGACTGTTTTCATGTAGACGTTCAAAGGATATGCTCAGCGGTGACACACTGTTTTGAGTGTCCAGATAACAATAATAATAATAATTTTCACACTGTGAAAGGGGGTGAAGGATAACATTATTATATAATAGCAATCTGGCATTTTTTTTAATTACAAACTAATATAATTTAATTCTGAAAAAAATATTGTGTGAAGGGATATCTCAGTAATCCCCTTAAGAAAAGGGGTTTTGTGCAGTCTACAGACTCAACAGAAAATAGGACTGGTCTCTAATTTTTCCAGGGCTGATTTTTATTCCCAGTCCAGCCCTGGTGATGGGTATTTCTTAGGGATGGGCGAATGTTTCTAAAAATTTCAAAATTTAAAACTTTAAATACATTCGTTCGTTCAAATTGAATTTCAAATGTTTATATAACATTCTAACATTCTATTTTTGAATTTTCATTTTTGAATTTTTCAATAAAATTCGAAAATATTTGTTTGAATAATAGAATGTTTAGCTATGTATTCATTCAGTTTTGAAATGTAATATTCAAATTTGAATGTGACATTCAAATTCAAATGTAAGATTTAAATTTGAAAAAGTATTTCTAGTCTAATACTGTGTTGTTTAAAAGTAATATTCAAATTCGAATATAACATTCAAATTCGAAATAGTATTTCTAGCCTCAGTGGCGTCACTAGGGTTGGTGTCACCCGGT